>NC_133779.1:5386409-5505342 GCF_003597395.2 Chelonoidis abingdonii
GAGCAACAGGATGGTCCGGCCCATGGACTGGAGCTCTTTACCCACCCCCTGGCCCTTTAACAACCAGTTGTCCACAAAGGTCAAATTTTAGCAACCGGTTCTTGGGAACTGGTGGGAACCGGCTCCAGCTCACCACTGGTGGTGATACTTGGAAACTGGAGTGTCTAAGGAAATTGCTTGTGTGACTTATGGTTAGCCAATGGGGTAAAATTGAAGTCTTCTCTGGCTGGTTTGGTTTGCCTCGGTCTGCATCATTACATGGACTATTTAGAAAAGCTAGACGTGCACAAATCCATGAGGCTGGATGCAATGCATACAAGGGTACTAAGGGAGTTGGCTGATGTGATTGCAGAGCTTCTGGCCATTATCTCTGAAAACTCATGGTTATCGGGGGAGGTCCCGGACGATTGGAAAAAGGCAAATATAGTGCCCATATTTTAAAAAGGAAGAAGGAGAATCCAAGCACTTGGAGAGGAAGGTGATGAGGAACAGTCAACATTGGTTCACCAAGGGCAAGTCATGCCTGACCAACTTGATTGCCTGCTATGATAAGATAACTGGCTCTCTGGATATGGGGAAAGCGGTGGATGTGATATATCTTGACTTTAGCCAAGCTTTTGACATGGTCTCCCACAGTATTCTTGCCAGCAAGTTAAAGAAGTATGGAAGGTGAATAAAAAGCTGGTTAGTTTGAGCTCAGTGGGCAGTGATCAATGTGTTGATGTCTAGTTGGCAGTCGGTATCAAGGAGAGTGCCCCAGGAGTTGGTCCTGGGGCCAGTTTTGTTCAACATCTTCATTAATGATCTGGATGATGGGATGGATTGCACCCTCAGCATGTTCTCAGATGACACTAAGCTGGGGGGAGAGGTGGATAGAGTCCAGAGTGACCTAGACAAATTGGAGGATTGGGCCTAAGGAAATCTGATGAGGTTCAACAAGGACAAGTGCAGAGTCCTCCACTCAGGACGGAAGAATCCCATGCAGCTACAGGCTGGGAACTGACTGGCTAAACTGCTGTTCTGCAGAAAAGGACCTGAGGGTTACAGTGGACAAAAGGCTGGATATGAGTCAGCAGTGTGGCCTTGTTGCCAAGAAGGCTAACACATAGTAGGAGCATAGGGGGAAAGGGATAGCTCAGTGGTTTGAGCATTGGCCTGCTAAACCCACAGTTGTGAGTTTAATCCTTGAGGGGACCATTTAGGGATCTGGGGCAAAAATCAGTAGTTGGTCCTGCTAGTGAAGGCAGGGGGTTGGACTCAATGACCTTTCAAGGTCCCTTCCAGCTCTAGGAGACAGGAATATCTCCAATTATTTATTATAGCATTGCCAGCTGATCAAGGGAAGTGACTATTCCCCTCTATTCAGCACTGGCAAGGCCACAGCTGGAGTATTGCATCCAGTTTTGGGCCCCCCTGTTACCGAAAGGACGTGGACAAATTGGAGAGAGTCCAGCAGAGGGCAAAGAAAATGATTAGGGGGCTGGGGCACAATGTCTTATGAGGAGAGGCTGAGGGAACTGGACTTAGTCTACAGAAAAGAAGAGTGAGGGGGGATTTCATGGCAGCCTTCAACTACCTGAAGGGGGTTCCAGAGACCATGGAGCTCAGCTGTTCTCAGTGGTGGTAGATGACAGAACAAGGAGCAATGGTGTCAAATTGCAGTGGGGGAGCTTTAGGTTGGATATTAGGAAACACTATTTCACTAGGAGGGTGGTGAAGCACTGGAATGGGTCACCTAGGGAGGTGGTGGACAAAGTTCTCACTGGGATGATTTAGTTGGGGATTGGTCCTGCTTTGGGCAGCGGGTTGGACTAGATACCTCCTGAGGTCCCTTCCAACCCTGATATTCTATGAGTCTATAACTCTGGCCTCTAGACCTTGCAGCCCTGCAGGGGAGGGCAGCCATACTGAGTCTGACTGCTAGGCTGTGCAGCTCTGCAAGGGAGGGCAGCTGTACTGACTCTGGCCACTAGGCCAGACTGCCCCAAGGCTAAGGGCAGACAGGTGGACTCAGCCTTTCCCTGACCCAAGGGGTGTACTTACCCTGTGACAGGCACTTATTCCATTTCCGTTTAGCTGGAGAAAGTTTTTCTAAGAAAAGCCCCGTTTGTCAGGAGTTGGCATTAAAGCTGGAAATAACGATCCTCTTGGGGGAAAAAGAGAAGAAGTTAGTTGAGAAGGAATCGAGCTTTAACAGCGGCAGCTCCAGCCTGTTTCCTAGTCAGCAAACGCACGCAAAACGGAAAGAGACGAGCAACCAAGATAGAAAATGCAGTTTGTCTCTGGGTCTGACTCACAGCCTCGAGGGCTGATCAGCCACTCAGACCTGGCAAACTCATACCAGCATCAAATTGTTTAGGGCATTGCTGTTAGATGCCTTTCTGGTCACAGGCTCACCGCAGTGTTGCAAAATTTGCAGTCTTGGCTGGCTAAGCCAGATGTTTATTAGACAGTCCACCCACTTCCCAGCCGGCTGTTAGCTTGATTTCCCCCACCCAGGGTCTCTTTTTTTTTTTTTTTTTTTGGAGTTCCCAAAAGGGAGAATAGCTATTCCCCTAATTATTTTGTCCACCATTAAGGCCTATTTTTAGACACTAATCTTGGGCCATTCGTTTCTGGTCCCACATTCCTCTTGTTTACCTGACACGCTTTTTACACAATCATGAGAACATAGGAATGGCCGCAGGTGGTTCTTAAGTTGGCCACAGAACAGTCAGACAATCTTGAGGCTTGCGCACCACATGTCCCAGCCTGCCAAGTCCGCATAGACTGTAGCCTGGTTGTCTCAAGGATCTCATTATGGGTGGTCCGTTGGTCCCAAGTAACTCCAACCTTTTTTTCTAAGACAGCGGAGGTGGAAACTGTTCCATCTCCGCTCCACATGGAGCACTTCATTCAGGGTAATGCAGCCTAGTGGCCGAAGTCCATACAATGCACCCCTAGGGCACCGCAGCCCAATGGCCAGAGTCCATCTAATTTCCCTCCTCTGGTGGGGCAATGCAGCCTAGCGGCTGGAGTCCAACCAACTTACTCTGTGGGGCCATCCGATTTCAAAGGTGGGTGAGAGAGGTCAGGGGACCTATCCCGCTCCCTGCCCTGGGTCCCAACCCAGGGCCCTGTTGGTGGCAAGCTCTCCTCACCAGTGGTCCGGTGGGGTTCCTCTTGAAACACACTGGCCTGAAAGGTCTTTGCACCATTACCCTTTAAGGACTCCCTGGGACACTTCCTATCCCTTCCTCAGATTCAACCAGACCTGCGGTATCCTCTGCTTCCCCTCTGCACCGCATCTGGTGTGTCTGGCCTCTGCATCCTGGGGTGCAGGCCACTCTTCTGCTAGAGAGAGAGTGACGAGCCTCCTTCCTCTCCGGCGATCCACTCTGACTGCGCAGCTCTGTGGGCTTTTATACCTGACTTCCAGGTGGAGTGTACCTCAGGGGCAGGGCTTCTTCTGCTAGGAGGGAAGGATTAACCCCTGCCATACCAGTGTGAGGCCGATCCACACCATCACAACCCTCCACAGCTCCTTTTTGGGTCAAGACCCCTGTAATTCCAACATAGGATTTTTAAAATCCTATGACCGTGAAATTGATCAAAACGGACCATGAATTTGGTAGGGCCCTACCCATAGGTCTGACCCAGTATGGCCATTCCTATGTTCTCATGACTGTGGAAAGAGCATGTACGGCAAACAAGAGGAGGGAGGCAACCCAGTGACGGAGGATGTCGAAAAAGCTAATGTACTCAATGCTTTTTTGTCTCTATCTTCATGAACAAGGTCAGCTCCCAGACTGCTGCACTGGGCAGCACAGCATGGGGAAGGAGATGTGGGAGGGAGGTGACCAGCCCTCTGTGAAGCAAGAACTGATTCAAGACTATTTAGAAAAGCTGGATGAGCGCAAGTCCATGGGGCCGGATGTGCTGCATCCGAGGGTGCTAAAAGAGTTGGTGGATGTGATTGCAGAGCCATTGGCCATTATCTTAGAAAACTCATGGCGAACTGGGGAGGTCCTGGATTACTGGAAAAAGGCTAATGTAGTACCCATCTTTTAAAAAGAGAAGGAGGAGGATCTGGGGAACTACAGGCCAGTCAGCCTCACCTCAGCCCCTGGAAAAATCATGGAGCAGGTCCTCAAGGTATCATTTCTGAAGCACTTAGAGGAGAGGAAAGTGATCAGGAACAGTCAGCATGGACTCACCAAGGGCAAGTCATGCCTGACTAACCTAATTGCCTTCTATGAGGAGATAACTGGGTCTCTGGATGAGGGGAAAGCATTGACGTGTTATTCCTTGACTTTATCAAAGCTTTTTTGATCGGTCTCCCACAGTATTCTTGCCAGGCCAAGTTTAAAGAAGTATGGGCTGGATGAACAGGACTATAAGTTATGGGATAGAAAAGCTTGGCATAGATCATTCGGGCTCAACGGGTAGTTGATCAACAGCTCCATGTCTAGCTTGGCAGCCGGTTTCCAAGCTGAAGGCCCCATGGGTTTGGTCCTGGCCAGCGCCTACACGAGTTTGATTTTCAGTTGGCACTCACACTGCCCAGGTCTTGGCCACCAGTCCGGGAGGTTCTGATTTTTAATTAATTTTAAATTAAGCTTCTTATAAACATTTTAAAACTAATTACTTTATATACCAAAATTGATTGTTTTAGTTATATATTATAGACTGTTATATAGAAGAGAACCTTCTTAAATGTAGTTACTGGCATGCAAACTTTAAATTAGGAATGAATAAATGAACGACTTGGACCAGCAACTTCTGAAAGGTTGCCGAGCATGATCTGAAGTGATGGCGTAGACTTCATCCTCAGCAGTTTGCACGGATGACACAAACTGGAGAGAGGGGTAGGTAGTATGCTGGGAGGGTATGAGATCGGATACAGAGGAGGACCTAGACAAATTTAGAGGATTGGGCCAAGGAGAAATCTGCGAAGTTCACAACCTGAGAGGACAAGTGCAGAGCGGAGAATCCCATGCCACTGCTACAGGTTAGGGACAAATGGCTAGGCACGAGTTCTGCAGAGAAAAGGACCTAGGGTTACAGTAGATGAGAAGCTGGGATGAGAGTCAGCAGTGTGTCCTTGTTGCCAAGAAGGCTAATGGCATTGGGGCTGTACAGGTAGGGGCATTGGCAGCAGATTGAGGGACGTGATCATTCCCCTCTATTCAACATTGGTGAGGCCTCATCTGGGAGACTGCTGTCCAGTTTTGGCCCCCACCACTACAAGATAGGGATGTGGAAATATTGGATTCTGTGATTTGTCTATGCAGTCATGAGAAATCCCCTAGTGCTTACCACCTGAAGCTGCGAACAAGGACAGGTTACCAGGGGGAAAGGATTGTGCCCAGACTTAGAAGAGTCTGGTCTGTGAAAGAAGCTATATGGAACATCTCTGAGGGGGAGATTGTGAAATCAGTGTTCTTAATCAGTTTCTTAACACTATGCGTTTAAACGGAATTTAGCAGAGTTAAACCGAATTAACTCTGCACCCGTCCACACAACGAAGCCCTTTATATCGATATAAAGGGCTCTTTTAAACCAATCTGTACTCCTCCCCGACAAGGGGAGTAGCGCTGAAATTGGTATTGCCATGTCGGATTAGAGTTAGTGTGGCCGCAATTCGACGGTATTGGCCTCCGGGTGGTATCCCACAGTGCACCATTGTGACCGCTCTGGAAAGCGATCTGAACTCAGATGCACTGGCCAGGTAGACAGGAAAAGCCCCGCGAACTTTTGAATTTCATTTCCTGTTTGCGCAGTGTGGAGCTCTGATCAGCACGGGTGGCGATTTAGTCCCAAATCCAAAAAGAGCTCCAGCATGGACCGTACAGGAGATTTCTGTATGGGGAGACGAATCTGTTCAGAGCTCTGTTACAGAAGACAAAATGCCAAAGCATTTGAAAAAATCTCCAGGCTATGATAGACAGAGGCCACAGCAGGGACTCAGCACAGTGCTGTGTGACAAGCGTAACGGAAAGCCAAAGAATCAAATGGACGCTCATGGGGGGTGAGAGGGGGTACTGAAGACTCCAGCTATCCCACAGTCCCCGCAGTCTCTGAAAAGCATTTGCATTCTTGGCTGAGCTCTCAATGCCTGAAGGGTCAAAAACATTTTCGCGGGTGTTTCAGGGTATATGTCATCAAGTTACCCCAGTGACAAATGGCTAAATGGGCTCCATGGTTGTCATGCTATGGCATCTGCCAGGGCAATCCAGGGAAAAAGGGCGCGAAATGATTGTCTGCCATTGCTTTCACGGAGGAAGGATTGAGTGATGACATTTCCCCAGAATCACCTGCAACACTGTTTTATGCATTGGGATCTCAACCCAGAATTCTAACGGGTGGGGGAGACTGCAGGAACTATGGGATAGTTCCCCACAGTGCAACGCTCCGGAAATAGACACTAGCCTTGTACATGGACGCACACCGCCGAATTAATGTGCTTAGTGTGGCCGCGTGCACTCAACTTTATACAATCTGTTTTACAAAACCGGTTTCTGTAAAACTGGAATAATCCCATAGGGTAGACATACCCTTAAACTTGCATATTTTGTTTATTAACTTACTTTGTTCTGTGAGTTATTACTTGGAACCATTTAAATCCTACTTTAATACTTAATAAAATCACTTTTGCTTATTAATTGTCCCAGAGTAAGTAACACCTGGGAGGGTGGGAGGGAAAGGTGTGCATATCTCTGTCAGTGTTATAGAGGGTGAACAATTTATGAGTTTACCCTGTATATGCTTTATACAGAGTAAATCAGATTTGTTTGGGGTTTGGATGCCACTGGGAGTTGGGTGTCTGGGTAGTAGAGATAGGAGCACTTCTGAAGCTGTTCTCAGTTAAATCTTCAGTTTGGGGGCCTGTGGTTCAGACCCTGGGTCTGTGTTGCATCAGATTAGCGTTTCTGGAGGCCCAAACTGGCAGAGAAAGCGGGCTCAGAAGAAGTCTCAGCACATCAGGTGACAGTCCCAAGGGGATCGCTGTGATCCAACCCATCACAATGATCCAAGTGGTTTCACCAGTAGACTTACGAGAGAGAGAGAGAGAGAACGGCGATAGTCTTCTCTGAACCTAGTAACCAAAGTAGTTCACCAGCCTCACCACTTAGATCTGTCCTATCTTGGTGGATACTTTCCAAAGCCAGTAATAATGGTTGCAGTAATTTTAAGGCAACAGCCAAGGCTCACTCATGAGAAAGCCACCAGGTTTTCCCAGGCTGGACTAATTTGAACTTCAATACCAGTGTATCTTCTATTTGTATCCAAGAGACTCAGTCCTTTTATTAGCATGAGTCCAAAAAGAGTATAAAAGCCATGTCTTCTGAAGATTCTGCAGCTTGTTCTAGTGCTAGCTGGAGTAGATGGCTTCTGCAGTGTATATAGGAGAGATTAGGGTTACACTTTTCTCTGAACCAAGCTTGTATGTCTTCCAGAGAAGTTTGTAGCTCCAGCAAATGCACAAGGAGCCATCTGTTTGGGGTTCAGTTTACAAGCATTTAATTCTCCTAAGATGTCACAGATGCAACTGATGTGTCTTCTATAAGCTGAACCTCTAGAATGCACCTACTGGCCTACCACCGACATCAAGATAACATATGCAATGACTTAATACCTGTTGCACTGGTGCATTCATCAGCCATGTATGCACATATTTTGCATATGGTGAGAGAGGCCTTCACTTTTTCCATTGCTGAGTCTTTCACTGTTGCACCACGTGCTTCCAAGAGAGTCTGCCGAGTTTTTTTCAGAAAGATACCGAGCATTTGCCAGTTTTGTTCAAAATCGGTGTCCAACTTCAGGATTAACAAGTGACAATGCACTGAACATTGGCCTCTGGATGGTAATGCGCGGTATCTCTTGCTTAAATAGAAAGTATGATGCAACAGCCACATTGGTTCACATAAACTGAGTTGTCTCCAGCATTAACACCCATATGAAGTTCTTCTAAAATTAGCTTTGACAGTGATTGGCTTATAAGGCTTTCTGCATGTTGATGCAGTCCAGAGACATGGTGTCTTGTAGCTTTTTCATATAGGTTGTCAGTATTGGCTTAGCTGATCAGTCTGACAAGCCAAACTCCTCCACTTTGACCATAGAAATCCATGACATACACACATCTCAAACAAGATATATTGGAATTGGAAAAGGTACAGAGAAAGGCAACAAAATGATTAAGAGTATGAAACAGATTTCATAGGAAGAGAGATGAAAAAGTCGAGGATTTTTCAGCTTGGAAAAGAGATGACTAAGAGGGGATATAACAGGGGCTTATAAAATCTTGACCAGTGTGGAGAAAATTATCTCTTCACTTAACATGAGAACCAGGGGTCAGCCAATGAAATGAATAGACAGCAAGTTTTAAACAAACAAAAGGAAGTATTTCTTCACACAATGCACCATTACCATGGAACTTTTTGCCAGGGATGTTGAAGGCCAAAATTAGAATCAGGTTCAAAACAGAACTAGGTAAGTTCACGGAGGTTAGGTCCATCAATGGCTATTAGCCAGGATGGGCAGGGATGGAACACCATGCTCTGAGTGGCCCTAGCCTCTGTTCTTCAGAAGAAGGGATTGAGGGACAGGGGATGGATCACACGATGATTTCCTGTTCTGTTCATTCCTGCTGAAGCACTTGGAATAGTCACTGTTGGAAGACAGTATACTGGGAGAGATGGACCATCAGTCTGACCTAATAATGCCGTTCTTCCATAAAAATAATTTAATAAAAGAAGTTTAGTACAGAAACTCCCTGTAGCGGAAAAAGGCTGGCCTGACTGGGGAAACAACCACACCTGGGGTCATGCCCAACCAGGCCACAGTTGGCCCTATAAAGGGGCTGTGAGCCAGGAGCTGAACCAGCCTTGGAGGGAGAAGGACCTGGCTGGTTGGGAGCAGAGCACTGGAAGCAGAGCAGAGCAGGGAAAAGGCAAGAGGAGCGGGGGAGCTCCAGCCTGGCAACTCCCCAGGCTGAGGCCTTGGGTAAGGCCAAAGTAGGTGCTGGGGCTACAGAGGTATAGTCTGGGGCTAGGCAGAGGCAGCTGGTCCTAGCCTCTTGCCAATGATGAGTGGCCTTTATAGACTGCAGTTTGCCCCAATGAGAGGGGGCTAGATGACTGGCAGTAGCCACTGGGGCAAGGTGGGCATAGGGGGAGGGGCTTCCCTGGGGATGGGAGACCCAGAGTGTGGGGGTACTGCTAGGGGCAGAACCCCGAGGAAAGTGGTCTGGAAGGGACATGGAGGTCCGAGGCAGGTGAGACACCGGCCAGCAGGGGGTGTTCTGAGGCTGGAAAAGAGCAAAATTCCCAAACGACTAGCAGGAGGTGCCGTGCCGGTGAGTTATCGCTCTCCAAGATAATGACCTCTTGAGATAGCGATGATGTAAGATAATGACCTTGGCAAATAATGCATTTTAAAAATCTTGGCCTACTAGGAAACATTTATGTAAGAGTCCCAGTCACAAATCTAGCATTCTGGAGTGAAGTCACTGAAACATAATCCACTGTTCTGGCCGCTGTTTGTTCACTCTACTGCTCCATCCTCAGTGGGCCTGAACTGTCACCTTCTGCTGCCACCTCCTGCTGTGAGCTGTGCGAGTTGGTCTGTTGAGGGTTCACCCAGCTCTCAGTGATGGAACCTCGCTGCTCTTGACAGCTGGGCTGTCTTCCTCAGAAATGCTGGTCTAAATTACTTACACCTGATCATCACTGATTTCAGCTCTAGTGGTCACTTATGAAGCCTAACCAGCTCTCTCACCACCACCCCCCAAACAAAACACCTGTGTCCCATCCTCTCTCTCTTCACTAGCATCCAAACCTCCTGCTTAGCAAGTACTGGTCAGTTGAGGATGCCCAGTGCTTAATTTGTAATGAAAGAGCTAATGGAGTTCAAGCAAGTTTGTTACTTTCAGACAGGGTGTGCTCCAGGCACCAGCCAACCAAGCATGTTCTTGGGGCAGCACCAGGGGCGGCTCCAGGCCCCAGCACGCCAAGTGCGTGCTTGGGGCAGCAAGCTGCGGGGGGCGCTCTGCCAGGCACCAGGAGAGTGGCAGGCAGGCAGCCTTCGGCGGCATGCCTGCGGAGGGTCCGCTGGTCCCACGGCTTCGGTGGAGGTCCTTCAGGAGGTCCACCGAAGCCATGGGATCAGCGAACCCTCAGCAGGCAAGCTGCTGAAGGCGGCCTGCCTGCCACCCTCCCGGAGACCTGCAGAGCACCCCCCATCACATGCCACCATGCTTGGGGTGTCAAAATGTCTAGCACCACCCCTGGGCAGCACCTTTGGGGTGGGGCAGAGCTCTGGGGGTGGGGGTTGGGTTTGGCCGGGTGGTGCTGGAGGGGTTTTTTGTTTCGGCCGGGTGGCGCTCGGGGTGGGGGGCTTGGATTGCGCGGTGCTTGGTGGTGAGCGGGGGGGGCTTGGGCAGTGTGGCGCTTGGGGGGGCGTTCGGCAGCATGGTGCTTGGCAGGGGGGGCTGTTATGGTGGGACGGTGCTTTTTTTTTTTTTTTTTTTTTTGCGCGCTTGGGGCTGCAAAAAAAAGTTAGAGCTGGCCCTGCTTTCATGGTTGATGTGACAAATCCAGAGGTGCCAGGGCTCAGGCCTGACAAGTCCTACCACAAATTAAGCACTGAGGGAGACCCCCTCATTCAGGCAGGCTAAGGACAGTTCTGCGGCCCTTTACTCACACAATAAGGATGAGAACATTTCATGACTCCCACATTGAATACATCAGTGATTTGTAACCCAACTGTGACAGTGTACCCCAGGAGTCGGCAGCCTTTCAGAAGTGCTGTGCCAAGTCTTCATTTATTCACTCTGATTTAAGGTTTCGCGTACCGGTAATACATTTTAACCTTTTTAGAAGATCTTTCTGTAAGTCTATAATATATAACTAAACTATTGTATGTAAAGTAAATAAGGTTTTTAAAATTTTTAAGGAACTTCATTTAAAATTAAATTAAAATGCAGAACCCCCTGGACCGGTGGTCAGGACCTGGGCAGCGTGAGTGCCACTAAAAATCAGCTCGCGTGCTGCCTTTGGCACACGTGCCATAGGTTGCCTACCCCTGGTGTACCCAATAAGGCTTTATGGGGCGGGCAGTGGCGGTGCTTATAAATGTATGTATGATATAACTGGAATAGGGTTTTGCTACATATCCCATGTAACATCTCTGTAAAGGTTATGATCTCTATAAAGGTTATGGTCTACAATATCTATTCACCCTATTTGTACACATATATCATTTTGTATCTGAGGTTAAGAACACTGGCTGTATACTTGCGTGATTTCTAAGTAAGCTTTGAGGCATTTGGTGAGCTTCTTTAGGAAGGAATTCGCAAGGTTAAGTACCCGATTGGGAAGCACTTGGGGAACAATGTGGATTGGAGCTTTCCAAGATGCATAAGAAGTCTTCCTGGAGCCGTACAAGATTCCGTGTGGACAATGGCTTCTACCTGTAAAGACTGAGTCATGCATGGACATGTGACTTGCCACGGTGACTCCAGAACTCCATCTTGGAGCTGGACTTTGCATAGGAGCGAGGAGGGATCTCCACCCACAAAAGAAAGTCTATTTAAACCCCTGGGAGACCCCTCCATTTTGTCTTCAGCTGGCTGAAGAAGGAGCCTCTCGACCCCTCAAGATACTTGAAAGAAACTGGAACAAAAGAGAGTAACTACAGAGAGTGAGAGTGATTGCTGGACCCAGGCTAAAAGGAGATTAGCCTGTAAAAGGGAGCATTCTGGAACAGGTGAGGATCTCATCTGTATTCAGTTTGATTAGACATAGATTTGTGCATTTTGTTTTATTTTGCTTGGTGACCTACTTTCTTCTGTCACTACTTAAATCCTACTTTCTGTAGCCCCCGTGCCGTGACCCCTTTTCCCCGCCAGGAGTGATGACAGGTGGAAGGGGTGGGGAGAGACCCTCCCCCCCCATTTGCTCTGGCCCAGGGCCCTACAAAACGGTAATCTGCCTCTGGATCCAGCAGTTCCCTAACCAAGTGACGCCTGTTATGAATTTTACAAGTTCTTTAGCCTTTTGTTTAATCTGATTTGGCTACTCTTCATGTCCAGCCACTTTGGAGACAGATTCTTTTGCAAAGTCAGAAGCATAGTTCTGAGTTGTCTTCCCATCTGGACTGGATCCAGTAGCTGCTGTTGGTGTTGATCTGTAACTCAGAAGAGCAAGGAATGGGTCTGCCTGCTGTAGGATTCTCTTTTTTTTTTGGTGGGGCGGGGAGGAAGGCTGTCTGTTGAGCTCTCCTAGCCTGTCCTTTCGCTTCTGAGTAATGTGGGCTGCTGGGAATATGACCAAAATCCTATTTCATGCGGAATGACAAATCCTGCGGTAATTGTGGTTTGTTGTTCAACACTAGCTGTTCTGCAATACCCCCAAGTGAGAAAAAAGTGCACATCGGTTTCTTCATAACACTGACATGTTGTGTCTTTCAAGCACATTATTTCTATCTACCTGGAAAAAATAGTCCAATACAGTAGGAGCTCAAAAGATGCAAACACCAGCAATATGGACTGATTGGTCAACCGGACACCCTGTGGAACCGGCAGTAATCAGGCAGTGGCAGAGACAAAAAACAAACAGCAAATACTGTACTGCAGGGGTTTGCAGCCTCTTTTTAACACCCCGCTCCAACATACTATAAGAACTCCAGGGCCCAGCGGGAGGGCCTTGGGGCTGCAGCCTTGTGGGGGGTGCTGGGGCTCCCTGCAGTACTGCTCCCAGCTTCATCTGCAGCATCCCCTGTAGCTAAAGCCCTGAGCCCCTGCCCCAGAGCCCTAGCACCCCAAGAGTCAGAAGCCCTGAGCCCCACCCCCAAACCTGGAACCCTGATCTCCCTACACACACCCTGTGGCTGCAGCCCCAACACCCTCCCACCATGTTGGAAGTCCATATTATTTTGTTCAGAGTGACAAACATTTCAGAGTTAGGAACAGCCTCCATTCCTGAGGTGTCTGTATCTGAAGTTCTACTATACACCCAGGTAATGATGTCCTATTAACTTGAATAAATTTGCAGCTAGTCTCTTCCCAAGGTCTGTCTGGCAGCTAAGGCCAGTGCCCTCCATGGTACTATCAGTGGCTAAACAGTATAGTATAGTCAAGCATCCCATACTTCCCCATGGGGAAGTGTAACTTCCTCTAGAAGTTAAATTTTAGTAAATGAGGCTTCCCTTCTGTGTAGATTCCAGTCCAGAAAGACCCAGCAACTCAGTCTGAAACACCTGATCTCCCACCTCCCAGGGCGGAAATCAATTCTTCCCCTCCCCCCAATGAGGTAGCATTGCCTAGAGGTTAGGTACAGAGCTAAGTTCCCTCTAAGCTGTGTGGCTATCAAGGGCCGTGGGGAGAGGCACCTCTCCCCCAGCCCTGGGCTGCTGAGGCGAGAGAGAGCTGGGGGGAGTCCTCTCTTCCTGTAGCAGCCCCAAGGCAACCTGTACCCCAAACCCTCATGTCCAGCCCCACTCCAGAGCCTGCATCTGCAGCCAGAGCTCTTACCTCCCCTGCACCCCAAATCTCTGCCCCAGCCCCTCCCACATTCTGAACCCCTCAGCCCCACCCCTGCCACACATCCTCTCCATATTGGTGAACATAACAAAATTCATTCAGCATATGGATGTAAAAAATTAGAGGGAACATTGGTCAGGCAGATAGTTCATAACATCCCCCTTTGTGGCAGGCCCCTGTCTGGTTAGCCTGGCATCAGCCTGTCTGAGCATTGATACAAGAGCTCTCACTCGTGTTACAAAACTGGAAGCCTCCTGCCAATCTCAGGGCCCTGCCCTGCTATGAGCCTTGTGCTGAACAGACACATGCTTTGGGAGCTTTGGACAGGTTGACTGGACCCTGCTGCTAGGGGTTTCAGTACTGACATCAACAATGAGCTCTTGTGGAAATCACGCCCATTACGAGAGACAATCCCTGCCTCAAAGAGTTTCCTGTCTCAGCAGACAGTGGGAGAGGAAACTGAGGCACCTAGCGGTCAAGATCATTCAGCAGAGCTGGGGCTAGAACCCAGGTCTCCTGAATTCCAGTCTAGCCACCTGTCCACTAGCCATCTCAGAGGGAAAACAGCTCTAAGCAACCATGGCTGCTGCCATATTGGGGATTGAACAAAGGACCCCTAGAACTGAAAGCTTTTAAGCTTCCTACCTGGGGCTGTAATAGGCTCCATCCTAGTCATGTAGTGCTAAATTTTATAGTGCAGGAGCCCTGCAGAAGTTCTCAAGTGGGTAATTTGTCACATGAGCGAGTCTCCAAAATCCATTGTGTGTGTGACATCCCCAGAAGATAAAGCACTCACATTCGAAACCAAGCTAATATCTTACCCGTCAGATTTATGTAACTGAGAAGCTGTGCAACAGCAGTTATGAGACTTCACACAGTTTTAACACACACATCTTATATCCATAGCACCATGATAAAGTTTGCCCTGTGGGCATGTGACAGTTTAGAAATGTGGTCTCATTAAGTTTTCAATTTTGTGTGATATCAGTGGGGGTGATTTAGATTTAAAGGCTCTTTTAAACTTGATCTATATTCCTAAAGTGAGAAATCATATCCGTTCAATGAAACTATTTAAGTACAGCTGGTGGCCATCCATTCCTATGGAGGGACACACCCAGCCGAGTTACTTAAATGATCTCCCAACCACTCATGACTAAGACTACGTTTTAGTCACAGATATTTTTAATCAAAGTCATGGATAGGTCACAGGCAGTAAACAAAAATTCATGGCTTGTACTATATACCCCAATTCAAACTTGGGCTGAGGGGCCACGGCCACCGCAGATGTTGATAAACCAGCAAGGCTGGTGCTACCATTTAGGCAGCCTAGGCAATCGCCTAGGGCGCCAGAATAATTGGTGGGCGGCATTTTGCCGGAGGGGGTGGCAGGCAGCTCCAGTGGAGCTGCTGCAGTGGTGCCTGTGGAGGGTCCGGTTCTCCGCGGCTCCGGTGGAGGTGCCGCAGTCGTGCCTGCGGACGGTGGCTCCTCAGCGCGGCTCTGGTGGACCTCCCGCAGGCATGACTGCGGCAGCTCCACCGGAGCCGCGGAGCACTGGACCCTCTGCAGGCACCACTGCGGTAGCTCCACCGGAGCCGCAGGACCAGCGCGCCGGGTGGCGAAATTGCTGTCCGTCTAAGGCGCTCAACCCCCTAGCGCCGGTCCTGTAAACCAGTAACAGTGACTGGTTACTCCATTGTTATACCTGAAAGGCTGGGTGTGAGTGTTCCCAGCCTCAATGTATTTCAATAACATATACAGCAATACTTCACACGCACATGGCCAGATTAATGCAGGGGCTTTGGAGGCTAGACTTTGGCCACTAGGCACCAACATGCTTTCCTCATAAGAGATACTGTTTACTATCAACACTGGCCCATTAAGAGTCAATGGAAACAATTCCTTTTCAAAGACTTCACCAAGACATTCCTTTCCTTTTGCAATATCATGCACTGCAACAAGTTCTTCCTGAGCTTTATGTCCAGAACCAACTTTGGCACAATAGACAAATCACCAAACTTCTTCTGACTTTCACATACATCTAGAATCACTTCTGGCCCATCAGGAGGATTTTCACGCAACCCCCTTTCAGGTAAACTGCTAGACTTCATAGTCACAAGATTAGAAGCATTCTCTTGCTTGTTACAAGTTTCCACACTGTCAGCCGGTAATAGTCAAATTACCTTCATGTTTTCCTTGTGCCCTGACTATGATATCACCCTGATCAGACACAGTTGCCATCTCTTTACCCAGCATCACACCAGGAACAGGCAAAATAGAAGCACCAGAATCGCTTGGTCTCTGAGGGCTATTTATGACATTAAATGGATGTAACCTAGTTACAATATCATTCCTAGCAGACAAATTTAGGAACAATGCCTTCCTGGGCTTTAGTTAAATCCAGATCCAACTCTGGGAAAACAGATACATTTTCAAGTAGCATAAACTGAGAAGCATTTTCTGTCTGCTCCTCAGACAAAGGACTGAAGGTACCTTCTCCTTTATTGCAAATAGCAGTGTGCCAAATGAACAACTGGAAACAGTTTTTCCTTCAACTGATAAACTGTTGCTTCCACAAACAGTGGCTAATCACACTACTTTAAGCACAGCGCTTTTACCTGGGTCAGGCTCACTTTCACAAGCTTCACTAGCCAACAATCCATTACTCATAAAAATCTACTCCTTTCTTTTTCAGTTAGGGCTTCAACTTGACCATCAGCTTTCACCTGCTCTAGATAAACATTTTCCTGATCAGTGATTTCTTCCTGTGCTTTAACTTCAGATTCACTTCTAAGATACCAGACACGCCGAAATTTCTTCCACATATGCACTGCTTCTTTGCACAGATAAACAGCCATCTTCCTCATATAAACTTCTGGAGAAACCCTCCATAGGCAAATCCTTGCCCCTAGTAGAAACTAGTTCAGGATTATTTCTTTCTTGTGAGTGATTTATGTCAACTTGACTGAGCAAAGCTTTAATGTCAACCCCAGTCCAAAGATCCTTAGGCAATAACTTCCTTACAGCAGCTATAACTTCATGTTTAACACCATTCCATTCAAGATGGATTCTGGCTAGAGACACTTACAGTAAACTCAGAGGATTACAATATTCACACTCTGATTTGATAAATGATCTTCCTCTTTGATCAGATCTGCTTTAACAAGAGTGATGTTAGAAGCTGTAATTTGCCCTAAACAGCTTTTACTATTGACTTTTACATTCTCTGCACAAGTTACAGGCTTACCTTCACCCGAGCTCACAGTACAGTAACTCCTCGCCTAACACTGTAATTATATTCCTGAAAAATGCGACTAAGCGAAACAATATTAAGCAAATCCAATTTCCTCATAAGAACCACACACACACTATAAGTTTTAAACACATTATTTAATACTATACACAGCAATGATGATTGTGAAGCTTGGTTGAGGTGGGAGGAAGAGGGTGGGATTTTTCCCAGGGAATGCCTTGCTGCTAAATGATGAACTAGCACTTGGCTGAGCCCTCAAGAGTTAACACATTGTTAATGTAGCCTCATATGCTACAAGGCAGCACAAATGGAGGGAGGGGAGACAGCATGGCAGACAGAGAGAGACACCCTGTGTGTGAGAGATGCACATTGCCCCTTTAAGTACACTGACCCCACTCTAAGTACATTGTCTTTTTAAGTAGATCAGAAAGTTGAGAAAGTAGCTGCTGCCTACAAGGTCCCTCCATCCTGAGCCCTGTTGTGTGCCCCCACCCCGCCTGCTCTATGGAGATGGGGGGACTAATGTCAGGATGTCCCCCTCCCCCCTGCTCCTGCACCCTGCTTACCCCATCTCCACCCCACCTGCACAGCAAGCAGGAGGCTCCCGGGAGCAGCTCCAAGGCAGAGGGCAGGAGCAGCACATGGCAGTGGGGAGAGGGACAGCGGAACTGCTGGAAACTGGTAGCCTGCTGGGCTGTTGCTGCACAGGGAACTTAGGGGAACGGGGAGCTGATGGGGGGGCTGCTGGTCCACCCTAGTTCCACGCCCCCACCAGCTAGCTGCAACAGGCTGCTCTTTCTGCAAGCAGTGGACAAAGCAGGCAGCTGCCAAATGACTTTGTAAGGGAGCACTGCGCAACTTTAAACAAGGCTGTTCCCTAATTGATCAGCAACATAACAAAACAACATTAACCAGGATGACTTAGTGAGGAGTTACTGTAAAATCATTTACATAAAGGTGGTTGTGTTGGGGTAAATTTGGTTACAAACAGTTAACTGCTTAGAGTCAAACAACCTACCAACATTGTTAAACTGGATAGAGTCTATCCCCATCTCTGTTGTTGAGAGGAGCTGGTTTCCAGGATGATACAGTTCCTGCTGTTCCTTTATTCTCTTGAGTTGGAGCTCAAGTCTGTCCACTTTTGCCTTAGCTTCTAGTTCCTGCAATCGAATATCTGCCATTCTTTGTTCATGCTCAAAGCACAGGTGGTTCTCTTTCAGCAGCTTCTCCTTCCAGATCAGCTCTTTTTTGCCTTTGTTCAGGTTCTAGCTGTTGGTTTCTCACTGCAAGCATTTTCACTGGGTCTGCTTCTTTATCACCGGCAATTAACGGATTTCTCAGTTCCTGCTCTGGGGCCTTTTTCTTAAGACCATTGTGACGTTGCAGTCTATATGGTTTTATAAAAATAGGCTCTCGAGTGAATATAATGTAACTGGAATACGCTTCATGCAAAAGGTCTGTAAGGTATCATTACAAAGCTTATAACCTACTGAGTGTGATCGTCCTATTTCTATAAATGTACCACTCTTGTATCTGAAGCTAGAAATATGAAATATAATTGTGAGGGCCTATTGTAATTATGCAAAGTGTGGACAATTAATAGTGGTTTGGAATCTTGATGACTTCCATCAACCAGGACAATTGACTGCAGATGGCTGTTTTACCTGTCAGTCTCCCTGTATAGGTGTGTGCTGACAAGTGGGTAATGAAGTCTTGCAGTGACATGTGATCATGTCACCTGAACTGGAATCCATCTTTAACCTGGTGTCTTTCCATTGAGAAAGAGGGGGTGGAAACCCAGAGAGGGACAAAGGATTCCTGACTTATGCAAAAAAGATATGTCAAGGGGTGAAACAGAACAAAGTGAGGAGAGGAGCCATCATGAAGAATCCCCTAGCTGCCACCTGAGCTGGAACAAGAGCTGTACCAGGGGAAAGAATTGTGCCCAGGCCTGGAAGATGTCCAGATTGAGGGGGAAAAAAACAAAAACAAAAAAAAACCACTTACTGAAGTATCTGAGGGTGAGATCATCAGTATTCAGTTTGATCAGACAGAGATTTTCACGTTTTATTTTATTTTGCTTGGTGACTGACTTTGTTCTGTCTGCTACTACTTGGAACCACTTAAATCCTACTTTCTGTATTTAATAAGATCACCTTTTTACTTATTAATTAACCCAGAGTGTGTGTTAATACCTGGGGGAGCAAACAGCTGTACATCTCTGTCAGTGCTCTAGAGGGTGAACAATTTAGGCGTTTACCCTTGTATATGCTTTATAAAGGATAAAACACAGATCTATTTGGGTTTACACCCCATTGGGAGTTGGGCATCTGAATGTTAAAGACAGGAACACTTCTGTGAGCTGCTTTCAAGTAAACCTGCAGCTTTGGGACAAGTAATTCAGACTCTGGGTCTTTGTTGGAGAAGACGGGAGTGTGTGGATCAGCAAGACAGGGTGCTAGGGCCCCGAGCTGGCAGGGGTAGACGTAGTCTTAGCACATTGGGTGGCAGCTCCCGAGAGGGTTTCTGTGATCTAACCTGTCACAACCATGTTCTTTGTAAGCAAGGCCAGCTCTAGGGGTTTTGCTGCCCCAGCAGCGCCCCCCCCCCCTTAAAAAGCCACGATCGTGATCTGCAGCATTTCAGTGGGAGGTCATTCGCTCCGACCGGGAGTGAGGGACCGTCTGCCAAATTGCTGCTGAATAGCTGGACCTGCTGCCCCTCTCCCGAGTGGCCGCCCCAAGCACCTGCTTGCTAAGCTGGTGCCTGGAGCCGGCCCTGTCTATAAGCACATTTCTTGCAGGCTTTTTCTGTCAGGAACTTGATCATGGGTCACTCACTGTAACTGATTTTCAACCTTTGAACTCTCCAATATCAAAATGAAATGTTGACACGTGTGGTTCTGATCCAAAAACCCAATGAACCTGTGGTAATGTGCATCCAAGCACGACTGTGCCACTGGGACCAGGGTCCCAGTGGGGGCCAGCTATGGTCACTTAGTTAGGGTGAACTGCAAAAAAATGGGGCCGCCAAACCTCCCAAAGGCCGGTGGATATTCCAATACTTAGATTTACCAGCCAGCGTAAAACAGCTTCTTTATTACCTCACTGGTTACGCAGGACTCGAAACACAGTTCCCTTAAAGTGACCCAGCCTCAGGCCTCCATCCAGGTACCCATGTCAAATATGATAATTTCTGAAAATCTTATTTCATCATATAAAAGAAAAGGTTCTACCAAACCCAAAGAACCAGACACATTACCTCCCAGATTAATGAATGTTTCAGATCTTACCCAAAGGCACGCCACATCCAATTCTTATTAACTAAACTAAAATTTGTTAAACAAGAGTTAGTTAAAAGATCAGTATACGCACAGACTTTAGTTCAATCCACTGAGGTTCAGATTCATAGCAGAACTGGTGAGCTTTGTAGCTGCAAAGAGTTCCTTTAGAATGCAGTTCATGGGTCATAGTCCAATGTCCAAATCTTACATTTAGCATAACTGGGACCTCAGTCTTGCGACTCAAACTTCCCCTGATGAAGCCTAAACAGATCTGAAAGGACAGAATCAGGACCCAAGGATCTTTTATACAATTTCATGTCTTGACAAGTTGGAATTTCCTTTTGGGGGAAAAAACGGTAATTGGGATACTTTGAAGGAGGTCCATCGCTGGTACTTAGTTATACACATTAGCATAAGGCCATTTGCTTGTTCCTTCATCATTCACAATACATTTCAAAGAGACAAATATCGAGATGTTCCGTGTTTACAATTCATTTAAATGCTAGGCTGTTTTTGACCTCTGAATTATCAGAATACAGCATAAACAGGGACTGTTGATTACATTGCTGACCCTACTCATACATATGTAACTACACAAAACCACAAACATTATCTCACCACATATCTTTTGAGGGTTATTTAGTTTGCAGGATGTTTAACCCTTGTTGCAGAGTTGCATCGCCGGTATGAAGCATACAAAGAGGTATGCGGCTACTTCAGATTTATGAACAATCTGCATCTCCTTTCTGCATCAGAACTACATGATTCAGCTGTTAATTTACAACACATAGTACCGACTTACAAGAGGATTTTGCAGATGAACTGGTTCCATTTAGGGAGTTCACAAAAAGACGAGGAAAACAAAATGGCAAAGACACTACTTCAGGTTTTAAGACCATGGAGTCTGCAGTCTGTGTTTCCCAATGTAGGACATTGCCTCACAGATTTTTTTTTTTTTTTTGACAGTGCCAGTAACTAATGCTGGAAGGGAAAGATTGTTTTCCAAAAATTGGTGCTAAAAAAAAAACAACAGAGGTCAAGCACGGATCAGATGAGCCTGAATAACTTGGCTCTAATGTCAATAGAGTACGACTTGCTTAGTCAACTGGATTTCAGTGACATCAAGGATTTCTCAGCCCTGAAGACCAGAAAGGAACTAATATAGCAGCTGTTTTAGGTAAGAAGTAGGCTATTTTGAATTAACTAATATTCTACATGTTTTAAGACTGAAATGTAATCACACACAACTGCTTTATGGTAATTAAAAGGCAAGTTTAGTAGAGCGTTAATACCCTTGCTGCCATAATTGTGGTCATTTTCTTTTAAATTAGGAAAAAGACATCCACGGGGGGCCCCACAAAATCTAGTAGCCCAGCCCACAGGAGAGTTAATCTGGCCCTGCACACAATCCAACAGGATTAGTGCTCAGCAGACCAAGATTTTGAAAATGATGCCCACAAGGCATGCATTGTATAAAGCATATCATAATTAAAGGAAAGTGGTGAATGAGGGAACCGCCGAGGGACAGAGTGTCACAGAGAGGTTTCATTGAGATCAAATGGAAAGCTCTGGGAACTGCCAATATAATTTTCAGAAGCTTTGGCTCATTAAGAAATACTAAAATGATTTCTCAGACCATTAAAGCAGCCTGGAGTACCCGTCAAAGCCGAGAAAGCTCCCAGACGTGTGATGGAACCGTTTCCTGTGATCTTAGCTGAGGAGTGGGCAGTGTTCAACTGAGACTTTATGGGACACATTGTTATTGAAAATGATTTTAACTAGCGATATAGACAAATCAGAACCAGGCCTCCCTCATGACTTCTCTTCCCAGTCCAAATGCGCACCGCACAGCTACATTTCCTCTTCCCGGGCTCTGGTTTGAACAGAAAACTGCTTCTCTTGCTTGCCAAAAGTCAGAGGCCCAGCAGCTGAAATTCATTACATACCAGTAGATCTACCAAGCAGATACTGACCTGACCTCACACTGCTATGCTGTTTCAAGGGTTCTGGGCTGTATTTTAGAAATGGCCCTAAAATATGGCTTTATCGCGGCTGATTCTGTTTTTATCTGGTACCTGTTTCTTTTGCTTGGGCTGTCTGGTGTTTTCTTCTTTTCAGTGCTTAAAAACTGCTAAGGCTAATTACAGAAAATATATTCAAAGGTTTGCAAAATACAGCATGTGCTGGTGCACGTCGGCAGGTGGACATTTCAGAGTCAGCTTTGTCACATGTTTTGGTAAGTGTGATAAACCAAGTTACACCCACAAATGTGCTTTCTGCATCACTGACATTTTTCCAAACCCATAATGGGCTGACTCCAACCTCTGCGGTTCACCACAGCCAGCCTTCCAAACCAGTCTGGACTCCAGGGGTAGGGGAAGATTGGTACCAATTGACCTGCAATTCCACAGAGGAGTCTGAATTCAGCTAATGGAGTTCATGAGTGGACAGGGCCAGATGGGAAAAGCCCAGGCCAAGCTGCCTGGGAGCTGATTTCATTCACAACATCTGTTGGAAAGACCTCAGCTAGGCAGGTTCCTGGGAATGCCCAGCTAGGATCTCAGACTTCCCTTCCCAGGGGCCGTACTGCATCTGTCCTCTCTCACAATATAACTGACCCAACAGGTATCTGAGTCTCTCATGCTCCAGGAAATGAATGTGACTAACTCAAGAGTTGTAAGTTTGAAAACTTTCCTTCAGCCAAGGGCTAAATCATCCTTGCTCCAATTACAGCATCCTGAAAAAGCCAGAGGCATTTCAGACAACTCCAGTTCTTTGTATACTTTAATAAGAATCAGCGCATCTGTGATAAATAAAGTGGAGGTAGAGCTGCCTTTGATGGACACCCAGCCAGCCAGTTAGCTGTAAAATCCCTCTCGGTAGCTGTTCTTTACTTGCTTTACCTGTAAAGGGTTAAAAAGTCCTCCAGGTAAAGAAAAAAAAAAAAAAAGAGGGGCACCTCACCAAAAGAGCCAATGGGAAGGCTAAAACTTTTTAAAATGGGAAAAGAAACTTTTCTTTTGTCTGTTGTTCTCTGGCCTGGAGGGACAGACAGAGCAGCCATGCTCTAAGCAGCTTAAGCCAGGTATGATCATAAACCATCAGATCACGCCTAAAACTACTTATCTAAACTCCAAATGTGTAAGTAGATCAGAATGTTTAGCTAGACGCGATCAGGTTTATTTTCTTTATTTTGGCTTGTGGCTCTCTTCTGTGCTAACCCCTAAAGATTTTGTTTGCTTGTCACCTTTAAGCTGAACCCCCAGGAAAGCTGTTTTGGGTGCTTGATTTTTGTAATTTGTTTCTTTTGAGATCTAGCAAAAAGCCTAAGTTCCAGATGTATTTTTTCCTTTTTATTTTTAATAAAGTTTACCTTTAAGAACAGGATTGGATTTTTGGTCCTCAGATGTTTGTGCATGTTTGATTAGCTGATAGAAAACAAAGAAAATTAGCTGTGGTTTTCTCAGCTCTTCCCCAGAAGAAGGGCTTGAGGGTACCCCACAGGGAGGACTTTCCAAGTGCTCCTTCCTGGGTTCAAAGGGGTTTTTTTGCATTTGAGTGGTGGCAGCATTTACCAAGCCAAGGTCGGAGAAAAGCTGTAACCTTGGGAGTTTAATACAAGTCCGGAGTGGCCAGTATTAATTTTTTAAATCCTTGCGGGCCTCCACTTTCTCCACTCAAAGTGCCAGAGCGGGGATTCAGCCTTAACAGCATCCAAGACTGGGATCGAAAAAGGATTTGTAAATTCTAAGGCCAGAAGGGACTCTTGTGATTGCGCAAACCCCCTGGGTAACCCTGGCCAGAAACCTGCCCCACAATAATTCCTACAGCAGAGCCTTTAGAAACCAAGCCCACCTCGATTTAAGCATTGTCACCGATGGAGAATCCATCACCACCCTCAGTAAATTGTTCCCATGTTAAGATACCCCTTTTTTCCAGTGTGAATTTGTCCAGCTTCAACTCCCAGCCACTGGATCATGTTAGACCAGTGGTTCTCAACCTGCGGCCCAATGTGGTCCATGTGACATCCCCAGGGCCCTTCAGGTTGGGTACTGTGTGGATGCGGCCCCCGTAACACATGGGGAGCTGCATAGAGGACCACTGTTAGATCTGTCTCTGCCAGATTGAAGAGCCCATTATTAAATATTTGGGCCCTATGATGATGGGGTGCTCAGCTGGCACCTCCTCCTGGCCGTTCAGGGGGATAACAGCTCACCAGATTGACACCACATCCCATGGCTGCACATGTCGTCTCTCCGCCTCTCTGAGTCTGCTGCTGCCTCTTCATGACTCAGCCCCCCGCCCAGGTCTCTACACGCGTCTTCCCTTGCCAGGGTGCCAAAGTCTTCCTTCAGCAGTGCCCATCAGTCGTCCCCTCCACTCCCTCAGCGGCTGGCAGGGGAACCTGGGCGTCCCTTCGATTCCGGGTCCCAGCTCAGGGATCCCCTAGCTTGCAGGCAAGGTCTGATCCCTTCTAGACTGTTCTGACTTCCCCTGAGCCCTTCCATTGCCACCTGGCACCTCCTCTCGCTGGGGTTCGCCAGCCTCCTAAGGGAGTAACGGTGGGCTACCCGTCTCTGCAGCCTCCAAACCCTACTCCCTTCTCCCAGGGAGCATCTGCAGCCTTCCCCAGCAGCCAATTTCCTGGGTGGGGGGCCGGGAGCCTGAGAGCAGCCTGCAGCCCTTGTCTCTGCCTGCCTGGGGCGTGCTGCCCAGGGCAGGTGGAGGGTCTGGGGCTCCCCACAGCAGCCCAGGTTCCCTGAGTGGGTCTTACCACAGCCCGGCTCTGTAGGGTGACCAGAGAGCAAATGTGAAAAGTTGGGATGGGGGAGGTGGGTAATAGGAGCCTATATAAGAAAAAGACGCCAAAATCAGGACTGTCCCTATAAAATCAGGACATCTGGTCACCCTATGGCTCTGACTTCTGGCCAGGCCAGGGGCAAGGCCTCAGGGATGAGGATGACCAAGGGGTGGGGCCTTATGGCAAGGAGGGGCTAAGGCTGACCTCAGCCTCCCCCCACTGGGAACAGGCTGGTGCTGCCCCTGAGCCTCAGGCAGGGGTGGAGCAGCACCACAGGGAATCCTGGGGCTGGGATTTGAACTCTGCCCCACCCAATTTGGGACAGGTGGTCACGCTAGGCCCAACAGGTGGAGCGGGACCAGCTGTTGTCCAGCTCCGTCCCAGCTGGGTGCCCAGCCTCCCCTACCCCTGCTCTGCTCCTTACCCCCCCAGATGGCTCGCTGCCTCCCACCAGTCCTGGGCACCGAGAGGCAAAGCAGGACCCAGCTGCCGGCCACGCTCAAAGCCACGTGAGGTGGTTACTGTTGCACCACTTGTAGGGGTCTGTCACTGTCCCTCACTGTCAGTCTTGGAGGGAGGCCACATCCCCTTGCTACCATGTATCTATAATGGCAATCCTTAATGGGGAATTAGCAGTCTCAGCATCTGATCCTTTGGGCAGGGGAATAAACAATCTCTAGGACTCTGGCCCCATAGGAGGGCAGAGCAACATGCAGTCTACAGGGCTCTGGCCTTCTGGGCAGGGCAGAGCAGTGAACAGTCTTTCACCTGATCTCCTGGCTCAAGTAGACAGTGGACAAATGCTGGCCTCTTGATCTAAGGTGGTTAGGCAGCCACCCCAGAGGTGGGGCAGCCCCAGGGGGTAGGGGGACCCGGACCCTCCCTACTCTAACAGGTCCCAGCCCAGAGCCCTAACAGTGGTGGATGGCCCCACCACTGGGTCAGCAGGGATCCCACCCAACTCTGTCCACATATCTATTCAAGCGACACCATCATAGGGCCTAACCACAGCTGCACATCTACCAATGTGATATATGCCATCATGTGCCAGCAATGCCCCTCTGCCATGTACATTGGACACACTGGACAGTCTCTACACAAAAGAATAAATGGACACAAATCGGACATCAAGAACTATAACATTCAAAAAACAGTAGGAGAGCACTTCAATCTCCCTGGACACTCAATAAACTTAAAAGTGGCAATTCTTCAACAAAAAAACCTTCTGAAACAGACTCAAATGAGAAACTGCAGAACTGGAATTAACTTGCAAACTGGACACCATCAAATCAGGCCTGAATAAAGACTGAGTGTGGCTGGGTCACTACAAAAACTAGTTTTCCCCCTGCCGATACTCTCACCCTCTAGTCAACTGTTTGAAACTTGATTCCATTCAACTCATTAGCACAACAAAAGTCATTTTCCTCCCTTCTTATCACCTGTTGAGAATAGCTCACTTCCACCTTAATTGAATTGGCTCATTAGCACTGACCCCCCATTCGGTAAGGCAGCTCCCATCTTTTCATGTGCTGTGTATTTATACCTGCCTGTATTTTCCATTCCATGCATCTGATAAAGTGGGTTTTAGCCCATGAAAGCTTAACCAATTTATTTGGGCATAGTGTCTAAGTGCCACAAGGACTCCTTGTTGTTTTTGCTGATACAGACTAACACAGCTACTTCTCTGAAAACAGGTCCTGAGCGCCTTCATATGAGCCTTTGTTTTGGGTCATGATGTGTGCCTGGGTTTTGGGTGGAGGTTGCTTTTATTTCAGCCACCTGGCTTCAGAAAGGAGCTTTAATGACTTCATGCAACTATCTTAATCGTAGGGCAGTGGGGTGACATCTCCAGTTTCAAAGGGATTCACGCCAACTTGTAAAACTCCTATCCGAGCTTAAACCATCATCTCCATACTGCCTACAACGGTAACTGTCTAAAGAACAGAGACAGAAAGAAACAACGAGTTTAACTAGTTGCAGATGATACAGTCAGCTATCTAATATCTGTCATGAGGTTTGTACATCACACAACAAAAATGCTCCCTGCCTGATTTCCTGTCAGCCACTGCCAGATCTGATGATGCAATAAATTCTCTCCTGAGAACTTAAACTTTTGCTATAATTAACTACTTTGTTTTCCAGTGTACGTCCTTGGGCCTGTGCCACCTCCAAATCATAAGCACTAGTATCTGTTCCCAATACGGAAGGGGCCTGACGCATGGACAAGGCATGACAGAAGCAGTCACTAGAGCCATTTTTAACTCTGAAAATGCTGTGTCACACTCTGCTGACCCCATCTCACCTGACCTATGCACTAGTTTTGCACTACTGGCACATCCACAAATAAACCTTCTATTATGGGAGCAGAGGTCTACAAAACCCAGCATATCTCTAAGAATCATAAAATATCAGGGTTGGAAGGGACCTCAGGAGGTCATCAAGTCCAACCCCCTGCCAGTTTCACACCTGTTCCCTAAATGGCCCCCACAAGGATTGAACTCACAACCCTGGATTAGCAGGCCAATGCTCAAACCACTGAACTATCCCTCACCCTGAGAGTCTGTTGAAATTGGCCAGCTCTGTCTACCCTGAGCTTCCTTCCCATCCATGGAAATTACCTCCTCACTGATTGTGAGCCTGTGACAATCAGGGTCCAGATGCCCCAGTGGGAGTGTGAAACTCCCAAAATAAGCAATTGAATCAACTGATAATATACAACAGGGGCAGGCAACCTATGGCACAGGTGCCAAAGGTGTCATGCGAGCCGATTTTCAGTGGCACTCACACTGCCTGGGTCCTGGCCACCGGTCCAGGGGTGGGGGAGAGCTCTGCCTTTTATTTAATTTTAAATGAAAGTTCTTGAACATTTTAAAAACCTTGTTTACTTTATAATAGATAACTAAACTATTGTTGTATGTAGACTTATTGGGAGCAACCTTCTAAAAATGTTAAAATGCATTACTGGCACACAAAACTTTAAATTAGAGTGAATGAATGAAGACTCGGCACATCACTTCTGAAAGGTTACTGACTCCTGATATACAATATTCCTATACAGTAAAAGTGTATCGAGAAAGGAACTGTAAGCGTGCAGACTCACCCCTGCGGTGCCTCCTGCTGGTGACTTCCAGGAATTAGCTTGATCCAGCTCCAGAGCACCCTCTGCAGGCCAGTGATTCACCTTACCTCTGGGCCCTGTATCCCTCCCAGGACCCCAGTGCCCCATTTACCTGGGGTGCTGCCCCCTGGCAGTAGCCCCTTTCAGCCTCAGGGTCTCCCCTCCCTGGGGAACCCCCACCCACTATCCCCACCTCTCCTCAGTATCAGGCTACTGCCAGTCATCATCTAGCCCCCACACCCTGGGGCAGACTGCAGTATCAGCCACTCATCACTGGCAAGGCTGGGTTTGGACCTGCTGCCTTGGCCTACCCCGGGCTGCCCTATGCAACCCCTAGTACCCCCGGTCTTCTGCTAGGCCACAGCCTAGGGCTTTTCAGGCTGGAGCTCCTCAGCCTATCCCCAGCCCTGCTTCACTCTTGTACCCTGTATCCAACTCCTTGCAGCCAGGCCCACCTCCTTCTACAGTTAGAGACAGACTACTGGGCTTCTGGCTCACAGCCTTTATAGGGCCAGCTGAAGCTGTTTGGGGCATGGCCCCAGCTGCAGCCACTTCCCCCAATTAGCCCAGCCTAAAAGCTGCTTTTTCCAGCCACGACCCCCTCCCAGGGCTGTTTTTAACCCCTCTGGACCTGAGCGGGGTGACCACTCCACTATCAGCACCATATGAAAACTGGTGACCAGGGTCGGCTCCAGGCCACAGTGCGCCAAGCGCGTGCTTGGGGCAGCACGCCGCAGGGGGCGCTCTGCCTGTTGCTGGGAGGGTGGCAGGCAGCTCTGGTGGAGCTGCCGCAGGCGTGGCTGTGGACGGTTCGCTGGTCCCGCGGCTCTGGTGGACCTCCCGCAAACACGCCTATGGCAGCTCCACCGGAGCCGCGGGACCAGCTGACCATCCGCAGAAACGCCTGAGGGAGGTCCATTGGAGCCGCGGGACCGGCGAGCGGCAGAGCGCCCCCCACGGCATGCCGCTGTGCTTGGGGTGGCGAAATTGCTAGAGCCGGCCCTGCTGGTGACACACTGGCTATGCATGTGGTGGATTCTCCTTCCTTAGAGGTTTTTAAGGCCCAGCTTGACAAAGCCCTGTCTGGGATGATTTAATTGCGGACTGGTCCTGCTCTGAGCAGGGGGTTGGACTAGGTGCTTCCTGAGGTCCCTTCCAACCCTGATAGTCTATGATTCTATGTCATTGCGGGATGTATGTGTGGCTTGTGCACAAAGAGTTATGTATATGTGCTGGAAATATGTTCTTAAAATGTGTTTTTGAGGTCAGGGGTGAACCTAGCCTGCCCTAGACATACAAAAGTAGATTCCCCATCTGCCCAGCTCACAGGCAAAGAGCAATGACAGGAGATGGCTGGGTCAGGTGAACAAAGCCATTGTAACGAGACCTGTCTCTTCTTTTGTTCGGTATCACCGACATGATACATCTCTGGTTTATAAGCTGTAGGTCCATCCCAGTGAACGGGGGCGAGATAGTGACTGGCAGTAGCCACAGAGGCCAGGGAGGGATAGGGGGTTGTGGGTTCCCCTGGGTGGGGGGACCCAGACTGAGAGGATACTGCAGTGGGCAGAACCACTGGGCAAAGGATCTGGGAAGGACCCGAGGGGCCAGCGGCAGGCGAGACACCAGCCAGCAGAGGGTGCTCTGGAACTGGAAAAAAGCTAATTCCCTGGACAACCAGCAGGAGGTGCTGCAGCAGTGAGTTGTCATCCTGCCACAGGACCCTTCAGGGGGTGGTGAGGTTATTACATGGTGGGGGGAGTCATGAGCTGTCAGGCTCCACCCCAAACCCTGCTTTGCCTCCAGCATTTATAATGGTGTTAAATATATTAAAAAGTGTTTTTAATTTATAAGGTGGGTTGCACTCAGAGGCTTGCTGTGTGAAAGGGGTCACCATTACAAAAGTCTGAGAACCACTGGTCTACAGGCATGGTGTTTTGCAGCCTTTTCATATAGGTTGTCAGTATTGCCTTGGCTGATCAGTCTGGCAAATCAAGCTCCTTCACTTTTACAATATATATCCATGATATGCTCACATCTTCAATACTGCATGCAGTTCTGGTTGCCCCATCTCAAAAAAAATATATTGCAATTGGAAAAGGTTCAGAGAAGGGCAACAATAACGATTAGGGGTATGGAACAGCTTCCATAGGAGGAGAGATTAAAAAGACTGAAACTTTTCATCTTGGAAAAGAGATGACTGAGAGGGAATATGATAGAGTCTTATAAACTCTTGACTGGTGTGGCGAAAATGAATAAGGAAGGGTTATTTACCCCTTCGCTTAACACAAGAACCAGGGGTCACCCAATGAAATTAATAAGCAGCAAGTTTAAAACAAACAAAAGGAAGTCTTTCTTCACACAATGCACAGTCAGCTGTGGAACTTTTTGCCAGGGATGTTGTGAAGGTCAAAATTATAACAGGGTTCAAAACAGAGCTAGATAAGTTCATGGAGATTAGGTCCATCAATGGCTATTAGCCAGGATGGGCAGGGATGCAACACCATGCTCTGAGGGTCCCTAGCCTGTTTGCCAGAAGCAGGGAATGAGTGACAGGGGATGGATCACTTGATGATTTCCTGTTCTGTTCATTCCCGCTGAAGCACCTGGAATAGTCACTGGGATAGATGGACCATTGTCTGATCCAATATGGCCATTCTTACATAATAAATAAGAATCAAAAAGTTTAGTACAGAAACTCTCCAAGATAACGACTTCTTGAGATAACAATGATGTGAGACAATGACCTTGGCAAATAATGCATTTTAAAAACCCTGGCCTACTAGGAAATGTATTTATATAAGTTTCCCAGTCACAAATCTAGCATTCTGGAGCGAAGTCACTAAAACATAGTCCAATGCTCTGTCGGCTCTTGTTTGTTCATTCTACCCCTCCGTCCCCAATGGCCCTGAACTCTCATCTTCTGCTGCCACCTGCCACTGTGAGCTCTGCGAGTCGGTCTGTCGAGGTTCCACCAGCTCTCAGTGATTTCAGCTCTCAATGGGGGGAACCTCGCTGCTAGTGCCGGCTGGGCCGTCTCTTCAACAGAAACACTGTCCCACAGCAGGTCTAAGCACTTAGACCTGATTATCAATGATTTCAGCTCTAGTGGTCACTTATGAAATCTAATCAGCTCTCTCTCTAAACAGGAGAGAGGGGGAAGTCAAATAGTGCCTGTGACTCTTAGGCAGAGCCCACACCACCAAGCAAAACACCTGATCCCTACCCTCTCTCTCTTCATTAGGATCTGGCATCCAAATCTCCTGCTTAGAACATAACAACAGACATACCAGGTCAGACCAAAGGTCCATCCAGCCTAGTATCCTGTCTACTGACAGTGGCCAATACCAGGTGCCCCAGAGGGAGTGAACCTAAGAGGTAATGATCAGTGATTTCTCTCCTGCCATCCATCCCCACCCTCTGACAAACAGAGGCTAGGGACACAAAGCATGGATTAATGTTTGAATTTCAATTCAAATTTCCAACCAACAACTAAATTGGCAACACAGCATGTAACTGGGGGCGGGAGGAGGGAGTGTTGGGGAAATTCAGGGAGCGGGGGTGTCATTGTCAGTCCAGACTGAGAGTTTTGTGGCTGGGCTTTCCAACCTGCCTGGACTCTGCAGCTGGGGCATGAGCAAAAGATTTGATCTCTGACCAAAGGGGTGTCTCACCCCCTGCCAAGAAATGTCCAGATGTTTTTTGCGAACTCCAAAGCTCCTCTTAAGGTCTTGTGTAAATCCCCTGTGGCCATTGGTGATTTCTGAGAGCACCTCCATTATTTGTTCCCTTAGGGGCAAACGAAACACTAGCTCACAATTTTTTTTCCTTGCAAACGGGATCCCAGTATTACCAATTTTTTTACCTCAGTGGCTAGGCACAATTCAGGACCCTGAGGGTTGTTTCCACTAGGCGGAGAAATTGGTGGTGGAGTCAGGGGTTTCTCTGGTGCAATCATGTTTATTTTACAAAGTCCTGTTTCCCTGAACACAGAAGAAATCAGACAACAGGAAACAGTTTCTTTGCTCAGAGCTCCACGCCTCTTTTCAGACAGCACTTTGCCCCAAGAGCTCTCCCTTTCTCTTAGCTTTTTCTCAGGGCCATGATACCAGAGCTTCTGTGGTTGTGTCTGGTGCTTCCTTCTTTGTTTCCTTCTGCGGTGTTTGTTTCCTGGGCAGCCTCACTTGTGTCTGCGTTTTGGGTGGTGACATGTTCTTGTGCATTGCAATGAGGTTTAACACAGCCCATAACACATAAGTCAGCCCTGTGTTGCCCTGGCACTCTGCAAACTCTACTGTTTTTCTGCCTGATCCTGCTCTGAATTAGAAGCATGGGTCCTACCGCTCTCCCAGGCCCTGAGCAGGTGAATAGGAATGTCCCTGCAGACTCCTCCGAGATCTGCCCTTTGAAACTTTTCCAAAGCTGTGGTACCACCCCGCCCCCTGCTGTGACCCTGACACAAAACTGGACCCGGGCCCCTGCTGGGCTGGGCTGGCTGAGCAGAACTGTTTTTTTCTTCTCATGTTTTCCTCTTGCCTCATGCTGAGGTTGTCAGCTCTCCATGGCAAGGACTGTCTCTTTGTTCTGTGTTTGCACAATGCCTGGCCCAATGCAGTCTACCATAATACTCCTAATAGCCATAAAAATGTACAGCACCTCGCACCATGGGATTTTGGGCCATGAGTGGGGCTCCTAGCTGCTACCATAATACATCTATCAGTAGGGCCAGTGTTGTCTGGAAATTGCTGCGATTGCCACTCCCTCTTGCCCCCTGAAACCACCCTCCATTTCTGGAATCGCCAACCAGAGGCGATGTGTGAGTAGACCCCCCCAGATTTCTTCCAGGAGACACCTGACTCCTCCCCAGGGCTCAGGGCAGAGGCTAGGGGCTGGCTGATATTCAGATTTGCCACCAACTTCTCCCACACAGGCCTGGGCTCAGCAAAACTGCCCGGAGCTTCCCTTGGGCTGGCAGGGTGCTTGGCAGCAGGACGCCAGGGATCCCTCACCATACTGCAGAGTGGACGGTACTCACACCTGCTCTCGGCAGCATCCCCAGCACCTCTCCCCGCTCCTCACCTTCCCTGCACACAGCCGGCCTGGCCCTAGCTGAGGGAGTATTGACTAGCGTCTCCCTGTTCATAATTCATGAGTGGCTTAGAGGGCATTCATGCAACTCAGCTGGGTGTGTGTCTCCACATGGTGACGGCTGAGCGATCACAGCACCTGGAGGGGTTTGCAGCTTGTCACTAGCATAGTATTGTGAGAGAGAGCCCAGGCTGAAGAGTTTAAAGGGACTTAAAGGACCTACAGGCTAGGTTGTACCCCGGGGTGATGGCACACTGACTACTATACATTTTTTCCCCCTATTGATCTTGTTACAGTCCAGTTTTTCTACTGTGGAAGTGAAGATGTTTGAAAGACAACCGTCGCAATTCCAGAAAGTAACGTAATTACACGAAATAATCCTAACCTGAGGTAAAATGACTCCATTATTAAGAATTTTAAATTTCAGATAATGGTGAAAACAAAGTTTGCAACTGATCACATAAGCTCTGAAAAAGTGTCGAAGACTCTGATGGGTGCCAAATTGATGCTTCTGGCTTTCTGCCAAAGATTATTCACATCGAACCTTGAGAAAGTTGACATTTTACCAATTCAGTTTTAGAACTATTTCAGCTAATCAGAAACTAGCTTATATGTATACATTAAATCCTACTTTTAAGAGGCCAGGTACAGAGTAGCCAGAGCACACGACAGCGTGTTCGGTAATTACTAAACCGATGAGAATATACTTTTTCCAATAATACTGCGGGGGGGAATATTCATCGCTCCATTCTACCAATGCCTCATCAGCAGTGTATGAGGATGGGGTAAATAATTCTGTCTCGAGGGATGCAGGGATAAGGCAGCCAAAGGTCTCGAAACCACAAATGGAAGCATAAAGAAACCAAAACAAAGCCTGTGTGTCACCACATATTTTGCAAACACCAAAAGACACGGGGCGGCGGGAGGAACTGGAAGAGGAGGGTAGAGACCAGGTCATGCTCCAGGGGAGAGAAGTGATTGAACAAAAGGAGGAAACAAAGGGTTATGGGGCCTCCCGTGCTATGTGGGTGCGGTGTGGGGGGAAGGTTGGGGGGTCCAAGTTTTCTGCCTTAGCAGGACAGCAGAGAATCCTCCCATTTGGCTCCCATGTGCATGTGGGGGTTGCATTTTCCTGGAGGCTGTCCCTGTGGGTTGAGGTCATGGGGATTTTCCGAGCCTATGGGGGACGGGATAAGAGCTGTGGGAGGATTTCCCCAACTCCCTTGGCTGCCCCCAGCCCCACCTACCTATGTTCTCCCTGATGCTGACATGCAGCAGGTTTCAGCCTGTGCTCTGACAACTCAGCTCGGGGTGGTAGGACTGCAGCCAAGAGGGGGCATATCCTGTGCAGCTTGGGGCTGGAGGAGACGCGGCAAGAGGAGTTGTTCCCCCTCTTCCTTTGCCACATAGTCCCGGCCCCTCGGCGCGAGGCAGGAGGAGCTCGTCACCAGTGATGGCAAGAAGAAAACATGCAGGAGAGGAAGAGGCAGCGGAGCAGAGGGCGCAGCAGCTAAATCATCCTGCCCTACAGGCTCCCTACAAGTGGGGGGCCACCAGAGCCCAAACCGTGGCCCTACCCCTCCCTCCAAGCCTCCGCCCTCTCTCCACCCCCTTCTCCACAAGCCCCTGCCCTTGTGCGGCCCCTCCCCTCAAGGCCCCTTCCCCATGCTGCCCTTCCCCTGATGCCCTACCCCCACCATGCACTGCCCTTCCCCCCGAAGCCCCACCCTTGTGCAAACTCTTCCCCCCCNCATCACATGTGCACAGCGACACTACATGTGACATAGCACACGTGGGCCACACGCTCCCCCCCCCCCCCCCGAGACCTCGCCCTCTCACTTGCTCCCCTTTGCCCCCTACCCCCGTCACTCGCCCTTATGGCCAGTAAAAGGTGATCGGGCCCCTGCTGCCCGAGCATCGTGAGATTTTTCCAGGGCCTCCCCAGTTGGCTGGAGACCTTGGGCATGGCCCCATGGTCCTGTGTGTTAATTGACTCCACCACTCTAGCCCTCAGGGCCCAGCTAGGGTTGCCACCTGTCTAATCACACAAACCCAAACACCCTTGCCCTGCCCCTGCCTCGAGGCCACACGTCTGTCCCGGCCCTTCTCCGATGCTCCACCTCCCCACTCACTCCAGCCCCCTCCCTCTGTCACTCGCTCTCCCCCACCCTCACTCACTTTCACTAGGCTGGGGCAGGGAGTTGGGGTTCAGGAGGGGGGTGGGCTCTGGGGTGGAGCCAAGGGGTTTGGAGTGTGGGAGGGGGCTCTGGGCTGAGCCTGGGACAGGGGATTGGGGTGTGGGAGAGGGTGAGAGGTGCGGGCTCTGGGAGGGAGTCTGGGTACGGGAGGGGGCTCTAAGCTGGGGCAGAGGGTTGGGGTGCAGGAGGGGCTGAGGGGTGCAGGCTCTGGGAGGGAGTTTGGATGAGGGCTCTGGGCTGGGGCAGGGGTGCAGGAGGGTGAGGGGTGCAAGCTCTGGCTGGGCGGCACTTACCTCAGGCAGCTCCTGGAAGCAATGGCATGTCCGGCAGCAGCTCTGTGCACTGCCCCTGCAGTTCCCACTGGCCATCGGTCCCTGTTCCCAGCCAATGAGAGCTGCAGAGTCAGCACTCGGGGTGGGGCTGCAGAGACCTGCTAGCCCTGCCGCTGCTTAGGAGCTGCTACCAGACCAGCCAGTTGCTTCTGGGAGCAGCACGGAGCCAGGGCAGGCAGGGAGCCTGCCTTAGCTCCCAGACGCCACCGGAATTTAGTGGCCTAAAGTCTCCCAGATTGGCTTCAGTAGCCTCTGGGCGATTGAGCCTGATTCCAGGAGACTCCTGGCCAAACCGGGAGGGTTGGAAACCCTGTGCCTAACATCTGTCTCCCTTCCCCTGCACGCAGCTGCTCTTGTCCTTCCCACCAGTACACCGCTGGCTCAAGGCACCTGGCTCACATCTCGCTCCCGCACCCAGCTGGACCTTGGACCAGCAGCTTGCAGGCTCAGTGAAATTCTCTCACAGCTAGAGCCTCTCCCCAACCCTCCTTCAAGCTGATTCCTTCCTGTTTTTCACCTTGTGCTTTGGCTCTTCAAAGCCGCTTCCTACCAATGTCGAGGGGAGAGTTAAAGAATTCAGCAAAGATGTGCTCCATGTGGGCGGAGGGATGTTATTTTGTACCGTTTTGCTGCCAAGGGCTTGACCGTGAGAAAAAGGACCGCACAGGAAAGGTCCACGGAGGGATGCAGCAACGGAAAACAGAAAACGAAGGGTGACATGATAGCAGCAAAGCCCCAGCTCACAATTGCTGGTGTGCATACACGGCAAAAGGAAAACCAGGCATACAGGGAAAAAGATAGCACGAGATCGGGTGGAGGCTGGTGGCAGGGCAAACATCCCATTAGAAAAAAAAACGGACTATCCCAAAATGTGAGAATTCCTAAACGAAATCGGGCCTTTATCCCACAAGCGAGTCCATCTTCCCCGCCCGCCCCTACCCATCTTTGAAGAAAACAAGCAACGACTGAGCGCTGAACAGAAGGATCAGGCAGTAGCTGTCATTCTGGATGACTATACAGACAGCCTACATTGGCACGCTGCAAATATTCGAATACAGCGCATGCAGGTTTCAGACGGTCGCCCAGCTGCCGCCAAGCTCATTGAAACAGTGGAGGTAGGACGTGTTAACTACGCTCCAGTTGCACAAGCTGTTACAAAGACCCTGGTACAACATGAAATTGACTTGTCAAATGCAGGGGCTTATGGGGCAGGTAATGCAAAATCCCTGTGGATGTCGTTCAAAGACAGGTTAAGTGGCGTTTTAACCAACTGCATTCCTGTGACCTTCTGGGCACACGTTACAGCTTTGCCAGGCGAGTGCTGGCACCGTTTCTATACAGAAGTGGATGCTCTGTGTGCTCTAATAAACCTCCCACTCAGAGCTGCTCGCTTTAGAGACTGCCTTATCAACCAAGAAGTTGAAAACCCGACACTACCTCTGGAACCAGTTGCAACAAGGTGGAATACTCGGTTTAAAGCCATAGACTATCACAACCATTGTGTGTAGCACGACAAGGGGTTCGTTGCTCAGAAAATCGACGTGGAGGACATGACGGCCGTTTTAGAGGAGCTACGTTTTATTGCAGAGTGAATCACTTGTGGCAAATTTAATTTATCCAGCTCCACTTGTTCAGACACTACTGACGTTTGAATCACAGTCGACATTATCAAGGGCAGTGTACAACCTTGCATTTGATTTGCCGGCAATGCTTCTGTTCAAAGGACAGCATGCACTGGACAATCCCAAATGTCAAGTTTTTCAAAGCCGTGCAGAGAAACTGCAGGGTACATCAATACAGACAAACAGCCAGCACAGGTTGCCCACAATGTGAAAATCCTCGATCTCAAGCAAGTTTGTGTACTCCCCCACCACGGCAGTGACTGGGAACGGAGTACTTCACTGCTGCGCTTTGTACCTGTGGGTGAGTGGGCAGTTTATTTGAGCATTGTAAATGAACTTCCTCGTCCCAATGACATTTCTCTCTCCAGTTTTCGGTAAAAACACGGACAAACGTTTGCCAAAACTTAGCCAGATTGCTCATGGTCTTTTCATGATCCCATGCAATTCAGCTGACGCTGAATGTGGTTTCTCCAAATTTGGACAAGGGCTAACCCCACCATGTCACTGTAGGTCATTGGAAAGAGTGAAGACGTACTTGTAATGTGCCCTAAGCATGTGTCAATGAATATTTGTGTGCCGATATGCACGATAAACAATAGAACGTTAGTTTACTTTAAGCAGAAATGTAATTATGGCAAATTTCCCTGTGCCATTAGATTATTTTAATTGCATAGTCTTGCGCGGCAAGTATGTTGTTTTGTGTTTATAGTGATGAAGATGATCACTTAATAAATTCGTTATGTTCTAAAACTGACAATTTCGGTTGTCAAAAACAATTTCAAAAGTGTCTGTAAACATTGTAATGCAGGCTACTGCATTTTGGTGCTGGAAAGGGTTACATATTGCTCAGGTTTGTTGATCTGTATATTTTCTGTATTAAGATAATGCATATCTGATATTTCCAAAATATACAGCTTTGACAAGCTGAAATGACTTTGTTTTCATTGTTACAAAAACCCTGGGCCCTACTTCTCAGCAACGAAAACATACAGCACTGTTGTATTAATTTAGATGGAACATATGGGCCAAGGGTATCAACGCAACCCAGTCACTGTCCAACATTAAACAGTGTTCAACAAGATTTGGAGTTTTGTATACAGAGATGTCAGCCTGCTTCGTCCCATGGCAAACAAGTCATTCAGAACGCTTGTAACTTTTTATTAAAGATAAAGAAAAGAAGGAAAAGCAGTGACGGCAGGAGCGGCACCAGGGTTTTTGGCGCCCTAGGCGGGGGTCTTTCCACGCTCCTGGTCGTTAGCGGCAATTCTGCGGCAGGGGGGTCCTTCCACGTTCCCGGTCTTTGGGGCACTTCGGCGGCGAGTCCCGGAGTGAGTGAAGGACCTGCCATAGAATTGCCACCGAAGACCCGGAGCATGGAAGGACCCCCCGTCGCCGAATTGCCGCCGAGGGTGGCAAAATGTCGCCCCCCCAAATCCTGGTGCTCTAGGTGACCGCCTAGGTCTCCTAAATGGAAGCGCCAGCCCTGAGTGATGGCATTTGCAATGTCAGGTATTAAATAAGGCTTTCGTTTTCACAACATCCCTAGTTCCCCTTAGCAGGAGGGGGTTTTAGAAAGAAAAACTCCCTTCTTTGACAGTTGCTTAGATTGTTTGGAGTCTTGTTATAACTTCATGGTTCCAGGATGAGAAAGAAACAGAGTGAGTGAGGTCATATCCTCTGTTGGTCCGATAAAAGATATTACTTCACCCACCTTGTCAGTCACTTGGACGGTGTTGAGGATTCAGCTGGCACCAGCAGACGTCACGGGTGTCAGCTGGGTCCCTCCCTCTGGCCCAGTCTGCTCAGAACATAGATTTAGGGTGACGAAAGTCCAGAGTCCCAGGAAACAGCGGAGGGTGTGGGGGGGAAAATGGCCGCTGTGATAGTCTTCAAATATTTGAAAGGTTGCCATAAAAAAGATGGAGAAAAGTTGTTCTCTCCTGCCACAGAGGGCAGGACAAGGGGCAGTGGGTTCAAACGACAGCCCAGCAGATTTCGATGAAATCTCAGGAAAAACTCCCTCGCTGAAAAAGCAGTAAGAGAATGGAACAGATGCCCAGTGAGGCAGTGGAAGCTCCTTCACTGGAGACTTTCACAAGAGGCCGTCTCGGATGATTTAGACGCAACAAATCCTGCATCTTAGACTAGATGACCCTGGCAGTCCATTCGAACTCTGTAGTGACACTCACTCCAGTAGCATCCGCCTGTGCGTCCGTAATTGCCCGCAAAGTCTTTTTGTTTAATAGCCCCACCACTCATTATTTTGTCCAGGCAAGGGCACCACAGCAGCCTGGCACGGCATGGCTTCGACTGGGGGTGGAGAGGCAGCTGGCAGAATTTCTGACCCACCAATTTCGGTTCCTTGGCTTCCGGATTTACATTTTCTTGGGCATCAGGCACGGACTTAACCCAGTCCCGGAGTTCTATCAGGAGCTGTTTTGTGTCGGCTAATTCCAGTTTTCTGTCCCTGGGGTGTGCCTCTTCCCACCAGCTTTTGGATGGTAAATTATCGGGACGTCCTCGAGCTTTTTTACAGCTGAGCTCACAACTGGAATAAATACGCAGGCTCAATTATGACAACAGTGGGGCCCAGACCTGGGGTATTGGCGCCGACCCCATGGGTGCTCTGGGGTTGGAGCACCCATGAGGAAAATTTAGTGAGTGCTCTGCACCCACCAGGAGCCAAGCTCCCCCACGCCCCACCTCCTCCGTCTCCTCCCCTGAGTGTGCCGCGTCCCCGCTCCTCCACCTACCTCCCAGTGATTGCCGGCGCCAAACAGCTGTTTGGTGGCATACCAAGCTCCAGGAGGCACGGGGGAGGCGCAGGAACATGGCACGCTCAGCGGAAGGGGGGACGGGGATGGGATTTGGGGAAGATTTTGGAATAGGGCCAGGGAGGGGGCAGATTTGGGGCGGGAACTTTGGGGAAGGGGCGGGGCTGGGGTGGAGTTGGGGGAGGGCCGGGAGCAGAGGGAAGTCAAGCACCTGCCGGCGTGAGCAGAAATTGACACCTGTGGCCTGGGGTGCTACCGTAATACACCTAAGAACAATAAAAATGTACAGGGCCTAGCACAATGGGTTGCAGGGTCATGACCTGGGTTCCTAGGCGCTACCGTAATACACCTAATAAGCAATACTCACCGCATCGGCACGGAAGAAGGGATGTAACTTGGCTGCTACCAACTGTCTCTCCAGCCTGGGAGAAGCCGGGCCGGGCCAGTTTGCTGCCATGCCCTTGCCTCCGATCATGAGGTGTCAGGGGAACTGAACCGTGGGCAAAAAAATCAGAATCAGCCATTTTGTCTGCAATTCCCGGAGGCATTTCCCCCCCCTCTAGGACTCCTGCAAGACTCTCGCAGCTCAGCTGACTTCTCTTTGGCCTGCATAAGGCCAGGTGCTTTCAAGCCATCCCCAAGCCATAGCCCCACGCCCTCAGCTGGGAGGTAGCCGAGCAGCCACAGGAGGGGCTGGGACCCTCTCCCCTTAAAGGGCCGGTCAGCCTGTGATATACCCGCCTCCCCCACCAGCACCTTCCTCACTCCCAGGGGACGCTCTCCCACCCACACCATGGGACGGCTCAGGGTGCCCCCAGCTTCTCCTCTTTCCTACCCGGCTGGGGGATTTGAGCACCGAGCTTAGCCAGGGGCTGCTGCTGCTCCCAGCCCCCAGTGTGCCCCCCCCCCCCCAGCTCCAATCTGGAGTGGATCTGCCTGCCCCAGCTGTGCACAGGGAGAAGAGGGGAAGGGGATGAGGGGCTCATGCACCGAGTGGGCTGCTGGTATTCAGGCAGGTATCTTGGGCCACTCAGCTCCCCGCCTCCAGCCTTGAGATACCCACTCCCCCCTCCATCCCAGCCCGGGGAGACCCCCTGCCCACCAAACAGGATCCAAGGAGAGTCCCACAGACCATCCTGCCTCCCCTCTCCCCCCAAGACCCCGGGGGCTGCAGGACATCCTGTCTGTTGCCAGCGCTGCCAGAAGGAGCCCCGGGTCGACCCAGCGCTGCTGCTGGGATGGAGAGCTGGCAGACGGGTGCTGGAGTGTGAAAGGCCCTGGGGCTGGTGGATGAGCGGGGGGGTGTCAGGGGTGTGTGGTAGATTAGGGAGACAAAGGCCCTTAAAGCCTGTCCTGGAGGGCAGTAAAATCAAGCTATTCTGCATGGCAAACACCCGGCCAGCAGCATCTCCCGCCAGAGGATCCTGGCTCATGACCCCCTGACCCTAGCTGGGCAGGATGGCCCAGAGGGAGAGGTTGTCTCCCAGGGAGATCCCAAGCCATTTGGGGCTTTGTAGGTCCAAACTACCACCTGAGCTTTCCCCCAAACGGCAGACAGCTGCTAGCCCAGAGGCCTCTATTTACCTATGAAGCAGGTCCAGCCCAGGCTGGGCATGTCGCTCGCTGGCAGCTCCAAGCCCGAACGTGGTCCACAGCATGTCCCCAGTTAACACCGCCTGGCCCCTCGGCCTGCCACAGGCTGGGTGTCTCTAGACTGCCGCGTGGGCCGGCAAGCTGGCTGGCTTCCACAGTTTCCTGCAGCACACACAAATCTGTCTCCATCTGCTCCAGCCGCGTCTGGAATGTGCTGAAGCCCAGCCAAGAACCACAGTGCCCTACGGAACAAGCCGGGGGTAGGGGCCGGTCCCTTTCCATATCGTGATGACAGCCAGAGGGCTCAGCTGAGATCGGGGGCCCACGGAGCCAGACATTGCCCGGACTCGGACTGAATCAGGGCCCCCATCATGCAGGTGCTGCACAGACCCCGGTTGAGATCAATGCCCCATTGTGCCAAGCACTGTCCAGAGCCAACTGAGATTGGGGTCCAATTGTGCTGAGCGCTGCTCAGGTCCTGGCCGTGCCCAGAGCTGCCCAGACTCCAACCGAGATCAGGGCCCCATCATGCTGCCCAGACCCAGAGTCGGAGACAGTCCCTGCCCCAAAACACTCACAAACCAATCTGATGACAGAGAGTAGGGGACAGATGGGGTATTCTCCTCACTCACGTGGGTGTCACAGGAATAGACCATTAGTGCTTGCGAGGTGCTTAGCTACTGCTCCGCTGGGAGCCCGCCAAACCACGACAAGAACGCTAGGCAAGCCGGTGAGCTGTTCCACTTCGGGCTGTTTTCCTGGCTGGGTGTGGTCACCGACTTGTGGGATGGGGAGGTGAGCCTGACACCATATCTGATCTGGCTAGGGCACTGCCAGCCTCCCTCCAGGGTGGCACAAGCCAGTGCTGTGATCTGACCGCCTGCCTGGGCTGTCTTCACCTTCCCTCCCCAGGGGCATTTTTTGTTTCCCACCTTGTAACAGGGGTGTGGCCTCGTCCCATTCCGGCGCCTCCTACTGGCCCATCTGGGGATTAGCTCGCCCCCTGGTCTGATGCCCCGTCCTGCAGTTGCTGACCTTGTCGTGCGTCCTAGCTCCCCTCCAGGTGCAGTCTCTGGCTAATTGGCCTCTCTTGCCTATAGTAACACTTCCAGGGCTAGCATGGGGGTGAATTGCACCTGTTCCCTGACGGTGGGGTGACTGCCTCACATCACCTGTGACAGGTGTGGAAGAGGAAGCTAAGCAGAGAAGAGGCCATCACCACCACGTCAGAAACAGGGCAAGTGAAGCCAAGAGAGGCAGCAACTGAGTCCCGCAGGACACACGGACAGCATGAAGCCAGGACTTCCTCAGCCATTTCCAGCTCCACAGCACCAGCCTTGGAGACATCATCACAGGAACTCCTTCAAAGCCGGTGGAAGAACTGGTGGCTCACTGGACACTCACAATCTTCCCGGTCTTTGCTCCTCACCGGTAACGCTTCTCCAGCCGTTTGCCTAATGACCTATGGCCCAAAGTCAACATTAGAGCCAGGATCAACCCACCTGCGAGACTTGGGCGTGGACACCTGCTGTTACCCGCACACTCTGGGACACCCCACCTTTACCCTTCCATGGGCTCAAGGCCTACCCCAATTAATTTAGGCACCTCGAGGTGTACCCAGTTCCTAGGGCTCAGGGCGTACTCTTCTGTGGGTTTGCAGGGCCTTTTCCCAGTGAAAGAGCCTTACACAGTAATATCCTTAACCTCTATTTATTAACAATCACCACGCGCTAAGCGTACAATGCTCACCCAGCCTGAGCACGCAGACGGACTTTCCTTGTTGGCCAGGCAAGGTCGGGCTTATCTGGGTTCTGGTCACGGTCGTGCAGTTCTGATCTTGGGCTGTGTCTTGGAGATGGGTTTTTCTTCTTCATCGTTTTCCAGATCTTCCCTTCTTTTCTTCTTCTTCTTTCTTTCCCAGCTGGTCTCCGTCTTGGACCCCAGTTAATATAGTGAAACTCGAGTCCCGCTCAGCTCTCCCTGAACAAATCATTTCCCTAAACTATTATGAAAAAGTCCTTTGACCAATCCTAACATCTTGTGAAACAATTAGTTAACTAATCCTAGCCCACTGCCTTAGTTTATTTAAATCTGGCAGAATTATTTATGCAACAGACAAATAGTGAAAAAAACCAGACGGAAACCATTCAGATCAACGACAGCGAAGTAGGGACCATAAAGAAGGAGAGATTTCACATTCACACTGTTGATAAGTGATTCCTTGCCAGACAGGATGCCGTCAAACCAAGTTTTCTTTAAACATCTTAAGATCTGTTTCCAGAGGCGTCAACTTCCCCAGGTCACAGGAGGGTTGGAGAGGTGGGGTTTGACCCTTGTTCCACCCCAGGCCCTGCCCCCACTCCACCCCTTCCCCCAAGCCCTCACCCCACCACACCTCTTCCTGCCCCCACCTGGCCCCATCCTCTCCCTCCGCCCCAGCGACTCCTGGCCACCGCTGACCAACTGAACACTGGCGGGCAAAAGGAGCTGGGAGAGGAGCTGATCTGCAGGGCTGCCGGTAGATGTTGAGCATCAATGTCTGTTTCTTTGTCTGGTGATGGGGGGCACTGTTAGGACAGGGGCCTTCTAAGCAGGCCGATTCTACATTGTTTTAATGGAATTTAGGTAGACTGTGAAGATGTGACTTTCTGCTTTTTAGCTCACGGCTGCTGCTGTCCTACTGTAGCTGCAGGAAAAGGCCTCAGGCCTTACATCTGAGACTGTTTGGGTGACTCTGGGTGACCATCTCAGAGGGGCATCAACCAGCACCTGATCGTGTTTGGGGCACCCAGCTGAAGACACCTGATGTTCCAGAAGTGCTGAGCACCCACCACTCTGTGAATCAGGCCCAGGGCCACCCGGGGGTGGGGGCAAGAGGGGCAATTTGCCGCAGGCCCGCGGCCCTGCAGGGTCCTCCATGAGAGTTTTTCGGGGCCCCTGGAGTGGGGTCCTTCACAGGCTCCCAGGTCCCAGGAAAACTCTAGCGGGGACCGGAGCTTCTTCTGCTTCGGGTCATCTTTGGCAATTCGGCGGCAGGGGGTCCTTCCACTCTGGGACCCACCACCAAATTGCCCTGAAGACCCATGGTGGGGCATCCTTCTGGCACTTCGATGGCAGGTCCTGGGGTGGGTCTTCGGCGGCGGAGGGTCCTTCCACCCCGGCATCCGCTGCCAAATTGCCGGGTCTTCAGCGGCGAGGGCCCCCTGCCGCCGAAGACCCCAGACCCCCTAAATCCTCTGGTCAGCCCTGGTCAGGCCTTTTTCAGGCAGCTCAAGCAGAGAAACCTGCGTAGACTGGATACACCCAACCTCACAAGCTGCCTGTTAAGAATATTGGCTGCTGTTAGCATCACAAAGCCCTGGGATACAGCAGTGGAAAAGTCCTGTTAAGCCGTCTTGCTCCTGCCCCTGTCTGGGATTGCTGTCTGCAGTAGATTTGCTCCAGAGTTCCCCAGGGGAAGGCCAGCGTCTCATGCACTGTTTACCGTGGGGGCGGCCTTCCCCTGGGAAAATCTGGAGCGGATATGGGGAACGTTCCTCTGGCACTCAGCTAACATTCTCCCAATTCTGCAGTGCATTCTTCAGTTCCCACTAATGGTGAAGCACTCACGAGTCTTCCCTCAAGCCTTCCTGAAATCTGCAGATGCATTTCCATCACCTCCCCAAAATACCACACAGGATTCCTCTACATGCTGTTCCCCGCCCTCCGCCCCACTGTGACAAAGTGGGGATTTTCCCTTGTTAGGTTGTATGTGAGTCTTACTATTTGAGTTTTACTTTTCTGCATGAATAATGTGGATGCCTCAGTTTCCCTGTGTGCTGCACCAATACCCCGGCGGTGGGAATAGGGGTGTGTGATTTTGGTTGAGACCTCTGGGGTGGGTGAGGCTGCTCCAACTGTCTGCATGGATGGTATGACTTGGGCCCTTTGTAACCTGAGACCCAGGAGAGGGACGCAACCAGGTGATGACCACGTGCATCTTTGCCCAGGAAATGAGATAAAGCCAAGGAGGAGAAGCAATGGGGGTGTCTGAGGTCAAGTTGCTGGAAGCTGGGCAGTCTGCTTGGAGTGACTGAAAGAGGGGGAGGCCATGCCGCCTGGCCCAGGACTTCCCAAGATGGACTTGGCTGAAAGTCACTGATTTCTGTGCTAACGAGTTCTGTTCTACACGGTGTTCCTGTTGACTAATAAACCTTGGGAGGGTTATCAAAAGAAATGACACCATCTGCTCAAGAAACTCCCTGCTATAGCACAGGAACAAATCTACACAGACACACCCCTAGAGCCCCAAGCAGGGGTTTTCTATCTGCTACCAAGATCCACAAACCTGGAAATCCTGGACGCCCCATCATCTCAGACGTCAGCACTCTCACAGCAGGATTATCTGGCTGTTTGGACTCTCTCCTAAAACCCTACACTACTAGCACTCCTAGCTATCTTCAAGACACCCCTGACTTCCTAAGGAAACTACAAGGCATAGGTGAGCTTTCTGAAAACACCATCCTGGCCACCATGGATGTAGAAGCTCTTTGCTTTACTGTCAGGAACAGTATCTCCGATGAGGCCATGGCACACCTGGTGGCTGAGCTTTGTGACTTTGTCGTCACCCACAACCATTTCAGATTTGGAGACAATTTATGCCTTCAAGTCAGCAGCACTGCTATAGGTACCCACATGGCCCCGCAGTACACCAACATTTTTATGGCTGACTTAGAACAACGCTTTCTCAGCAATCGTCCCTTAGCGCCCCTCCTCTACTTGCGCTACATTGAGGACATCTTCATCGTATAGACCCATGGGAAGGAGGCCCTTGAAGAATTCCACCTGGATTTCAACAATTTCCACCCCACCATCAACCTCAGCCTGGACCAGTCCACACAAGAGGTCCACTTCCTGGACACTAAAGTGCAAATAAGTGATGGTCACAAACACCACCCTATACTGGAAACCTACTGACCTCTATACTTATCTACATGCCTCCAGCTTCCATCCAGACCACATCATATGATCCATTGTCTATAGCCAAGCCCTAAGATACAACCACATTTGCTCTAATCCCTCAGGACAGAGACAAACAAGATTCATAGATTCATAGACTCTAGGACTGGAAGGGACCTCGAGAGGTCATCGAGTCCAGTCCCCTGCCCTCATGGCAGGACTAAATACTGTCTAGACCATCCCTGATAGACATTTATCTAACCTACTCTTACGTATCTTCAGAGATGGAGATTCCACAACCTCCCTAGGCAATTTATTCCAGTGTTTAACCACCCTGACAGTTAGGAACTTTTTCCTAATGTCCAACCTAAATCTCTTGCTGCGTTTAGCCATTGTTTTGTTTATCTAGGGCTAGGTGACAAGTTTTCTCCCTTCTCTGTTGAACCCTTTAGTATTGAAATTGCTTTATGTCCCTTCAGTCTTTCTTTTCAATTACCAACCAATTCTTTCCTTCTCCATGGTCATGGTTCTCAAGATCTTATCATTTTTGTTGTCTTTTGACTCTCTCCATTTCTGCCTACTTTTCTTGATGTGAGTGCCCAGACTGGAACAATATTCAGCTGAGCCTAGCCGCGCAGCGTAGAGTGAGATGACTTTTGTTTGTCTTGCTTCCAACAAAATGTTAATGCTCATAGAATACGTTTGCTTTTTTTTGCAACGATCCCACTGTGCTCATATTTAGCTTGTGTCCATTTACCTGATCTGCTTTCTGGCCTTCTTCCTAGTGTCTCTTCCATTCGTGTTATGTGTTGAACTGATTTCTTCTAAGTGGAGCACTTTGATTTTGTCTTTATTGATTTCGTTTACCTGACCATTTCTCATTTAGTCAATTCATTTTGAATTGCCCCCTGTCGTCAAGGTTGCATCGCTCCCAGTTTGGTATCTCTGCACTTCATAAGTGTTTTCTTGCCCTCTAAGTGTGTTGAAGTATTGACAGCGCCGGTTCCCACCGACCCGTGAACCACTGTTATCTTTCGGCGGATTGGGGCATTAAACCCTCTGTGCAGTCGGTTATTCCGCCCGTTATGCACCCACCTTTGTAGCCAATCTAATGTATTTGCCTGTTTATCATATAGAAATTCATGCGAGCTTATATCATCCCTTACTACGTCTAGGTCTACCCAGTCCCTGTTTTCCTTTATCCACAGTCGTTATCTATCAAAGACGGCTATCGATTGGTTTACACGATTTGTTTTACTCATTCTGGCTATTCCTTACCCTTACACCTTCAGTGTTTGGATATTTCCTTAATTCTTGCTCATATCTTCCTGGCACGAAGTTAACTAATGGTCTGTGTTTCTGGGGTTGTTTTTATTTCCTTTATAGCGGCATTTATATTGCCTTTTCAGTCTCGGAGTTTCTGTTTCCATGATTTCCAAAGCTAATAGTTAGGGTCAGACCTCCTCGTATTCTAGATGATTTTCAGGCGATGGTGACTTGTCAGGATCTAACTTTTCTAGTGATTTTTAACTTGTTCTTTTTTTTTTATCTCTAAACTACCCCCTTCCCAAACTCATGTGTAGATTCTTCAGACTTCTCGGTGAGACCAAACAAAGAGTACAGATCTCTGCTTTTAAGCTTCCTTGTATGTTCCCTCCTCTGAGCGTGGGCCTCCTGTCCTTTGGTCTTCTCTTGCTTTCTAATGTATGATAATCTTCTTGTTTCTGTTATTCCATAGTAGTTTGAACGCATTTGTGCTTTGCCTTTCTTCTTGCCCTGCATTCTGTTTGTAATTTATCCTTGTAATGACCTAGTTTCCATTTTTTTATGACTCTTTTATTTTTGCATCATGCACTTCTCATCGTTAGCAAGGTGTCTTTGCCACATTTTCTATCTTTCTACCACGGAGTAGCTGCTTTTGGCCTTTAATAGGTCCCTTTAAAAACTGCCACTCTCTCAGTTGTTTTCCCCTCAGTCTCTGTTCCATGGGACCTTACTATCAGCTGTCTGAGCCTTGCTAAACTGCTTCCTGAAATCATTGTCTCTATTTTGCATACTCCTTGCACCTTCTTAGAATGCAAACTCATATATTTCTTGATCACTCACAGTTGCCTATCTACTCAATTCTTCCACACGTTCTCCATCCCCTGTTTGTTAAAATCAAGTCTAGAACAGCTTTCCCCAGTAGGTTTCAATCTTCTGAAATAAAGAGATGTCTGCAATGCAGTCCAAGAACTTATTGGATAGTCTGTGCCCTGCAGTGTATTTTCCCAACATATATCTGGATTAGTTGAAGTCCCTATCACCCACCAATCTTGGGCTTTGATGATTTGTTAGTTGTTTAAAAAAAGCCTCATCCACCTCTTCCACCTGCTTAAGTGGCCTGTAGTAGACTCCTAGCATGACATCACCCTTGTTTTTACCCTTTTATCCTAACCCAGAGACTCTCAACACTTCCGTCTCCTATGTCCATCTCACCTCAGTCCAAGTGTGTACATTTTAATATATAAGGCAACACCTCCTCCCTTTCCCCTGTCTATCCTTCCTGAGCAACTATCCGATCCACACAACATTCCAATCGTGTCTTATCCCACCAAGTTTCAGTGATGCACAATGTCATAGCTGTATTATTTATTAGCACTTCCAGTTCTTCCTGCTTATTACCCATACTTCTCGCATTTGTATATAGGCATCTAAGATACTGGTTTGATCTTGTCTCCCAGTTTTGCCCTTACCCTCTTTCTCTCTGCCATTATAGCCCACACTCCCTCTTGTTTCGACCCATCTCCCAGTCTCCAGTTCCCCACTGACCTGTGGGCCTTGCTCACCTGTCCCGTCGAACCTAGTTTAAAGCCCTCCTCACTAGGTTAGCCAGTCTGTGTGCAGATAGGTCTTTCCCCTCCTCGAAAGGTGAACGTCATCTTTATCAAGCATTCTTAAAACTACAATAGCCTGTGAAAGTGAGGAAACAGATTGACAAGCAAGACAGGTATCCAGAAGTCACTACTACAGGACAGGCCCAACAAGAAAATAACAGAACACCACTGGCCATACGTACAGCCTCCAGCTAAAACCTCTCCAGATCATCATCAACGATTGACAAACGATCCCTCACTCTCACAGACCTTGGGAAACAGGCCAATCCTCGCTTACAGACAGCCCACAACAGGAACAGATACTCACCAGCAACTACATACCACACCACAGAAACACTAACCCGGGAACAATCCCTGTAACATCCCTGTTGCCTACTCCATCCCCATATCTACTTTGGTGACACCATCACAGGACCCACCATATCAGCCACACCATCAGGGGCTCATTCACCTGCACATCTACCAATGTGATATATGTCATCGGTGCCAGCAATGCCCCTCTGCCATGTACATTGCCAAACCGACAGTCTCGACATAAAAGGAGAAATGACCACAAATCAGACATCAGGAATGGTAACTGTGACAAAGTTCCTCCTCTACCTTGATGGGTCCTGTGCTTTTGGCAGATTGCTCACCTCAGTGATCTTCCCCACAGTCTGAGTCAACTCCTCCTGTGTCTGATCAGAGTTGGGAGTTTGGGGGAACCCAGGCCCGTCCTCTACTCGGGTTCCAGCCCAGGGCCCTGTGGATTGCAGCTGTCTATAGTACCTCCTGTAACAGCTGTGTGACAGCTACAACTCCCTGGGCTACTTCCCCATGGCTCCCTCAAACACCTTCTTTATCCTCACCACAGGATCTTCCTCCTGATGTCTCATAATGCTTGTCTCCTAAATCCTCCAGCAGTACACTCTCTCACTCTCAGCTCCTGCCTTCTTGCTCCAGCTCCTCACTCGCACTCCTTCTCCTCTGGCTCCTCCCTGCCTGACTGCAGTGAGCTCCTTTCTAAACCCAGGTGCCCTGATTAGCCTGCCCTGATTGGCTGCAGGTGTTCTAATTAAAGTAGCTATCTCCACTGCCTTCTAGAAAGGTCTTAATTGGCTCCAGGTGCCTTGATTAACCTGGAACAACTGCCATTTGGTTACCATGGTCCTAGGGATTTGTTTAGCCTGGGGCTAACATACCTGTTTCTCAGTACTTTACTGTAGCCATCTGGTCTTGCCCCATCACATAACATACAAAAGCCAGTAGGAGAAACTTCAGTCCCCCTGGCCATTCAATAACAGAGTTAAAAGTAGCCATCCTTCAACAACAAAAAATTCAAAAACAGACTACAAAAAGAAACTGCTGAGTTACAATTCATTTGCAAACTGAACACCATCAATTTAGGCTTGAATAAAGTGGCTGACTCACTACAAAAGCAGTTTTCCCTCTCTTAGTATTGACGCCTCCTCCTCAAATATTGGGAGTAAACCACATCCACCTTCACTGAATTGGCCTTGTGAACGCTGGTTCTCCACTTATGAGGTAACCCCCTTCTCTTCAGGTGTCAGTATATAATGCCTGTATCTGTAATTTTCACTCCATGCATCTGAAGTGGGTGTTTTGACCATGAAAGCTTATGCCCAAATAAATCTGTTAGTCTTTAAGGTGCCACCGGACTCCTCGTTGTTTTTGCAGATACAGATTAACATGGCTACCCCTCTGATGATAAACCTTCCATTTCGCCAGCTGGCTGAGAGTCACATCTGATTGCGGAACTGGGGTGCAGGGCTCTCGGGCTTCCCCAGGAGCCCCGCACGGGAGGACTCACTGCAGGAAGTGCTCAGGAGAAAAGCAGTGAGGTGTAGAGGTAGTGGAGAGGGAGCCTGGAGCACAGGACCTGGAGCAAGACAGCAAAGCCAGGCCATGTTAGGAACCAAAGTCAGGCCCTGTCTAAAGCAGACGCTTGCTTAGAAGTTCACCGTCTGGCACATGAACTTGGCAAAGGCATGGCTAGCAGGGCTGGGAGCCAGGAGCTCCTAGGGACTAGGCCCTGGGTGTTTGTGTAACCTCATCCCAGAAGGTGGTTAGCCCAGGTTCACCCCGGTCCAGAGGTGCAGTACAAACACACTTCTGGGAGATGGCACAGGGACACAGCGACCCCAGGTCAGACCAGCATGGGAGGACAGGACAGTGCACCAGGAGGTTTGGTACAAGGCCTCGGGTTGGAAACTAACCTCTGGAGTGTAATATGTGATGTGTTTGTAGCAACGGGTACAAGGAGAAGTCATGGGCGAGGGGGCAGCTGCAGACTGAGCTGGTACCAGTGTCATGGGCACACATGCGTTGGCGTACCTGAGTGCTCGGGCTGTCCTTCGTCGGCATTAAACCTGGCCGAGCGCCTTCATTGCCCAACCAAGGCCGTGGTCTTTCTGTGTAGTGTTATCGAGGTCTGCTGGGCCGGCACCCGGAGACAACTGACAGCACAGAGTAGATCAAACCTTGGCTGCCAAGGAGAGGGCCCCAAGCCTTGCTTACCTCTCTGTCTCTCCTCATTCTCCAGGTCTGCCAAGCCCCAATCCCTCCTCCCAGGAAGTAACAGTAGGCTACTTCCTTCCAGGCCCAGACCCCCCACTCATCCCTCCAGGCCCAGACCCCCCACTCATCCCTCCAGACCCTTCTGTTGCCAGCTTCCCCTGGCTTATCTAGGCCCCTCCAGTGAAGTCTGTTTCCAGTCAATTCCTGGCTGTCTCCTCCAGATGCAGCCTGTGGTGTTAATTGGCCCATCTGGCCATTTTAACCCCTTCCAGTCCTGTGGGTGGGGTGGACACCTCATCGCGGTACCCCTGATAAAATGAGAGACTCTATCCTGGAGCGCCATGACTCAGGAAAAGACCCCAGGGGCCGGGGAGGACAATGAAAGGAGCGGTTAGTGGAGGTGCCGGCTGAAAGCAATAAGAGCTGGCCAAGAGAAATGAAATCATGAGCTGGAGACATCTCAAGAGACATTGGGAGGCTTCTCCAAAGACAACTCACTGGCAGACATAAAATCTTCAATGAGACAGAAGCTACCAAGTCTCTGGCTAGACTTGGAAAGCCCAGCTGCAACATTCCCAGCCTGGCCTGGCAGGACAGATCAACAAGGAAACCAGCTGGACTGCTGGGATTTATCCAGGAAATAGGGGTGGCTATAAAAGCAGCAGAGAATCCTGTGGCACCTTATAGACTAACAGACGTTTTGGAGCATGAGCTTTCGTGGGTGAATACTCACTTCGTCAGATGCATGTAGTGGAAATTTCCAGGGGTGGCTATGAAAGTGTTGATCATCTGGGTACTTGCTAACAGACCAAGGCACCATCTGTGCCTTTCCCAGCCCCTAGGACACGTTCAGTAGCCAGCTCCTGCTGGGATTGTTGGACTGCTCAGATCCAGGCCGTGGGTTGAGGGGAGAAGGCTGAGGCCAGGCTGCTATGCTGCTTGCAGGGTTAAGGAAGCCACCCTAAGGAGACGGGCCACGTACAGCGTGTGTTGGGGGAGAGTTTGTGCCACAGGCTGGGGGTGGTAACTTCTCACAGGCAAGCCCAAAACCACAACCGATCCATATTGTTACCAACCAAAGGGAAGAGGAGAGGGTGAGCCTCTATGGGGAACATCCTTAATAATAACACACTCTTACCTAGCGCTTTTCAGCCACAGATCTCAACATGCTTTACAAAGGAGATTGGTACCATCACCCCTATTTGATACATGGGGAAACTGAGGCAGAAAGCAGGGACGTGACTTGACCAAGGTCGGCCAAGCCAAGAGTCCTGAGTAGCAGACTGTTACACTACCCATTAGGCTCCTGTAACAAAAAGGAGACTTTTGCTGTAATATTTTTATGAACTGTCTGTCTGACTCTGTACCTAATCCTTTGGCATTCCTACTCTTTGGGGTGGGGGGCAATGGATTTACTCCCTGGGACACGAGACATCAAGACTAGGTGTTTGAGGCATGTAGCCACTGGGGGTACGTCTACAAAGCAATCACACACCCGCAGCTGGCCCGAATCAGCTGACTCCAGCTCAGGCTGCAGGGCAATGAAATTGCAGGAGAGACATTCGGCCTTGGGCTGGAGTCCAGGCTCTGGGACCCTCCCACCTCGTGGGATCTCAGAGTCCCGGCTCCACTGCAATTACACAGCCCCAGAGCATGTGCCCCACAAGCCCAAGTCTGCAGAACCAGGCTCGGAGACAGTCATGGAGCCCATGTGGCCTGCCTTGGTGGGACCACGTGGCTGCTTGGGGTCCAGCACGGGGCGGGGGCTAACCCCCAGAGACCAGGCACAGAGCAGGCACTTAGCAGCAACTCCTGCCTCTCGCATCAGCTAGGGCTGTCCAGGTCAGGGCTTGCACTGCTCTCAGCTGTGCATGGCTGGGACGGGAGGCGGGAGGGGACTGGCTTGACAGCTCTCATTTAAGGCTGGATGGTACCTGGCAGATTCCTGGGCTGGATCCTAAAACTCTGGCTCTTGTCTTCACCCCTCCCTGCCCCCTGGCCTCAACAGCTCTAGGGCTGGAGGGTTGAAGGTGAGATCTGGCCTGAATCGTGCAGCCCTCGATGGAGCCCGTGCGCAGGGCCTGGGTGGGAAACAGGAGCAGGGACGGGTGTTCTGTGGAGAGGAGCAATTGGGAGGGAACACGCATACAGCCTTGAGTCTCCCCGATCACACACACACACAGCCTCAATTCTCCCCGGTCTCTCTCTCTCTCACACACACACACGTCCCCAATTCTCCCCTGGTCTCTCTCTCTCTCTCTCTCTCTCACACACACACACACACACACACACACACACACACACAGCCCCAATTCTCCCCGGTCTCTCTCTCTCTCTCTCATACACACACACACACAGCCCCAATTCTCCCCTGGTTTCTCTCTCTCTCTCTCTCACACACACACACACCCCGATTCTCCCGTGGTCTCACATACACAGCCAGGAGTCTCCCCAGTCTCTCCCACACACACACTCCTGCCCACTCCATACCAAGGTGAGAGGCATGAGTGGGCAGGAGTGTGTGTGTGAGACCAGGGGAGAATCGGGTGTGTGTGTGTGTGAGACAGAGAGACACCAGGGGAGAATCGGGTGTGTGCGTGTGTGAGATAGACCAGGGGAGAATCATGTATGTGTGTGAGAGAGAGAGAGAGAGTGTGACCCGTGGAGAATTGGGGCTCTGTGTGTGTGTGTGACAGAGAGACACCAGGGGAGAATTGGGTGTGTGTGTGTGTGAGAGAGAGAGACCAGGGAAGAATCATGTATGTGTGTGAGAGAGAGAGAGAGAGAGAGAGCGCGACCCGTGGAGAATTGGGGCTCTGTGTGTGTGCGAGAGACCAGGGGAGAATCAGGGCTGTGTGTGCATGTATGTACATGTGTTTAGAAAGCAGGACTGGTGTGTGTTAGGCACGTGGGTCACGCTGCAAGAGGAGAAGCGTGTTGACGTGTGTGAACAGTGTGTGCGGTGCAGCCTCGCCATATGGCACACAGCTGGACAGTTTTGCTGAGTCAGTCAGCTGCTCGGCATCCAGGATCACTGACAGCCTCTCCGCTGCCCCGTGGGCACAGGCACCTCCGATGGTGGGTAGCACAGTGAGGTTGGCACTGGGTGGCAAGGGGGGAAATTGGGGGCAAGCTATCAGGGAGCACTGGGGTCGGTTTGGTGTAGAAAATGCAGTGGAGTTTCTTAACTTGTGTTGGTGTCAGTCAGGCCCACTCCCTCCTGGGTTCTGTCTCCAGCTCTGGGAGGAGAGCAGGGTCTAGTGGTTAGAGAGGGGAGATAGAAGCCAGGCTCCTCTGGTATGCCCACCTCTGGGAGAGGAGTGGGTGGGAGCTGGGAATCAGGACCTCTGGGCTCTATTCCTGGCCCTGATGGGTGACCTTGTCCCCTGCATATGTCTCAGTTTCCCCAGCTACCAACGGAGGCTCTGTGGTCAGCATGGGCTGTTCCTCCTGCCTTGGGCCACCTGCATGTGACATCTCACCATCCCTGACCCCGAGGTGGGATCCAGATTCCGGCAGCGGCTCCTAGGTGGCTTGCCAGCGGGCAGGACCCAACAGCTGTTCTCAGCTTCATCTGGACTCTCAAGAGCACCGCACCCTCCCTCAGAGTCACTGATAGGAAACCAGGCAGCTTCAGACAGAAAGAGCTGCATTATATATAGTAAAAAACCATTGCTACCACCAGCCAGCCCCAACCCCTTCTTGTGTAACCCCATTCACTTTGCAAGCTCCGTGGGCAGCAGAGCCAGAGATGACGCAGGACAAGGGCCAGATGGTTCTGATAATGCAGCTGCACGTGGCCAGAATGCAACATCGGCCAGGGAGTTTGGGGGCTGAGGGAGAACCCCTTCCCCCTTCTTTGCCATCTTCAGCCAGGGGTCCCTTTCTTTGTTTCTTAAAGGACAGGAAACCAAGGAAGTAATTGAGACTTGTGAACTAGCCAGCTGTGGGAGAGGGAGTCTTGCTGAGAAGGGAGAGCAAGGGGGGTTGAGAATCAGGACGCCAGGGTTCTTTTCTCTGCTGGTCAGAGCAACAGGTTGGGATTCAGGATGTCTGAGTTCCAGCCTCAGCTCTAGGGTGACAGTCTAGTGGTTGGAGCAGAGGGATCAGCTGTCGGGACTCTAAAAACATGCAGCACCTTGCACCATGAAGGCCTGGGCTAGGACTGCTCTGGGGCTCCTCGGTGGTACCGTAATACACCTAATAGCAATAAAAATACACCTAATAGCACACCGTACCATAGTAACTCTAGCTCAGGAACCAATCCATGCAACAAACCTCGATGCCAACTCTGCCCACATATCTACACCAGCGACACCATCATAGGACCTAACCAGATCAGCCATACCATCACTGGTTCATTCACCTGCACGTCCACCAATGTAAATACGCATCATCTTGCCAGCAATGCCCTCTGCTATGTACATCGGCCAAACTGCGACAATCCCTCATAAAAGGATAATGCGACAAAATCAATATTAGGAATGGCAATTTACAAAAAACCAGTAGGAGAACGCTTCAACTCCCTGGCCACACTATAGCAGAACCTTAAGGTGGCCATCCGCAGCAAAAAAACTTCAGACCAGACTCTCAAGAGAAACTGCTAGCTCAGTTCATTTGCAAATTTGACACCATCAGCTCTTGGAGTAAACAAAGACTGTGAATGGCTTGCCAATTACAGAACCAGGTTCTCCTCCCTTGGTTTTCACACCTCTACTGCTAGAACAGGGCCCACCTCCCTGACTGAACTAACCTCGTTATCTCTAGCTTGCTTGCTAGCATATATATACCTGCCCCTGGAAATTTCCACTACCTGCGTCTGACGAAGTGGGTATTCACCCACGAAAGCTCACGCTCCAAAACGTCTGTTAGTCTATAAGGTGCCACAGGATTCTCTGCAGCAATAAAAATATACAGCGCCGGGCACCTTGGGAGCTGCTCTGTGCTTGGGGCCTGTAGAGGTGCAGACTCACCCCTGCAACGCCTCCTGCTAGTCGTTGTTGGGAATTAGCTCTTCCAGCTCCAGAGCACCCTCTGCAAGCCAGTGATCCACCTGTCCTCTGACCCCATTTCCCTCCCTGGACCCGGTGCCCTTTTTCCTGGGGTGCTGCCCCTCCCTGGGAAACCTCCACCCTCTCTCCCCACCTTGCCTCAGTATCAGGCTACTGCCAGTCATCATCTAGCCCCACGCCCTGGGGCAGACTGCAGCATCAGCCACTCATCACAGGCAAGAAGGGTTTGGACCTGCTGCCTTGGCCTACCCTCTGCAACCCCCAGTACCTGTTAGCCCAATACTAGGCCACAGCCTGGGGCTTTCCAGGCTGGAGCTCCCCAGCCCTGCTCCACTCATATACCCTGTCTCTGGCTCCCTGCAGCCAGGCCCTTCTCCCTCTACAGGCAGAGAGAGACTTCTGAGCACTTGGCTCCCAGCTCTTTATACAGGCCAGCTGTGGCCTGACTGGGGCATGGCCCAGCTGCAGCCACTTCCCAATCAGCCCAGCTTAGTAGCTCCCAGCCACAACCTTCCCTCAGGGCTGTTTTAAGCCCTTCAGGGCAGGAGCAGGGCTCCTCGGTGCCATTCCAATACAAATCAGTCATACCAATGGTTGTTTCTGAATCGCGGCTGCAGTTTGGGCAGGCCCTGCCCTGTGCAGCGATGAGGATGGCCCACGATTTAGATCTTGAGCAGCAGCCATCCTCCGTGGCTCGGCGCGGGTACCCCCCCGGTGGCAATGGAGCTGCAGCGGCTGCTTTGTGGCTGAGGGGCACAGGTTGGTCCTTCAACAGACAAGCCTCAGGGCAAAAGGAAAAAGCATCTCCACTGCCCGTCACAGGCTGCTACTCCCAGCCCTGGAGCTCATCACCCACCTGCAGTGGAGATCGAAGTTACTGAGCGATGCAAAAAGCAGCAAGAAATACCCCTGGCCAATGGCCACTGTGACTGCATTTGAGAAGCGCCACATTAGGTCATGATTCGGGCTACGATTTAGTCACGGGTATTTTTAGGAAAAGTCATGGAGAGGTCATGGACAAGAAACGAAAATTCACGCCTCGTGACCAGTCTGTGATTGGTACTATAAATATCCCTGACTAAACCTTAACTGCCCCCAGGGCACTGCTGCTCTGCGAGGGCTGGAGTCAGCTGCACTGGCCGCTGCAGCTGCGGAAGTGTCACAGAATCCGTGCCTTCAGCAACCCTGCATAACAGACCTGCAGCCTTATTTGGGATGGTCCCATGGGACTTTAAAGTTCATGAGTCATGACCTCCGGGGCATGAATCCAGCTCCACAACATTCATAGGAGCACCCACCCACCAGCTGCCAGCGTGCTAGCCATGGCTGCTGGGCCCCTCGAAGCCCAGCCCTCCCTGATTGGTGGAATCCCACCTGACTGATGCCAGCAGATGTGCTGGAACCTGTGTGAACAACTGGGCTCCACCCTGCTCCTTGATTTCCTGGCATCCAGAGCTGGCTTGACGCCTGGCTTCTGACTGTAGCTCCCAATATCCAGTTTGCCTCCTGCTTCTGATGTGCCAGTGTCCTGATCTGTGACTGTGATCTCTGGCTCTGAGGGTGATGGCTGGCTGCCCACAACCCAACCATGCACGGGGAGTCTATGAGCTGAAAAATTCTGTTTTGCAGTTGAGCCTCAAATGAATTTTTTTTCCTGGATTTTTCAGACTAGCAGCCAATGAACCAATCAGTCCATTAGTCTCCTGGTTCTAGTCAGAGTGAGGGTGGGAAATCTGCCCTCAGGGACACAGACAAGACAAACAGACACAGATGCCTGCTAGCGTGTCTCCTGAAATTAGGGGTTCCTAAATACAGATGTGTGTTTAAGCCTCTTGTTCTTTTAAGATCCTTTTCTCTTATGTTCCCCCTGGGTACTAAATTCACTGCTAGAGACGTAGCTTAAGTTTCATAGTGTATACGGCTGGAAGGCACGCCGTTAAGGCCCAGGAGCAGCAAAGGGGGGTTTTGCCAGGGAGCTCACCCGGTGAAGAAGGAGCTGTTACGTGATTGTGGAGGTAAGTTTTTAGTTTTCGTGTTGCTGGGTGCTTGTTTGCTTGCCAGGTGTCTGCTTGAGATAAAATTCAGTGTCAATAAATGCATAGTAATGCACACAGGGGAAAACATAATTCCAGCTCTACATACGAAATGATAGGGTCTAAATTAGCTGCTACCACCCAAGAAAGAGCTTGGAGTCACTGTGGATAGTTCTCTGAAAACATCTGCTCAACGTGCAGCGGCAACCAAAGAAGCGAACAAATGGAAAGAGACAAATAAGAAGACAGTAAATATCATATTGCCACTAGATAAATCCATGGCACACCCACACTTTGAATCCTGAGGGCAGTTCTGGTCACCCCATCTTGAAAAAGATATATTAGAATTGGAAAAGGTACAGAGACAGGCACCAAAAATGATGAGGGGGGTGGAAGAGTTTCCATATGTAGAGACATTAAAAAGCCTGGGACTGCTCAGCTTAGAAAAGAGATGAGTAAGCAGGGATATGAGACAGGTCTATAAAATCATGACTGATGTGGAGAAAGTGAATAAGAAAGTGTTATTTACCCCTTCACATAAGACAAGAACCAGGGGTCACTCAATGAAATTAACAGGCATCTGGTTTAGAACAAACAGAAGGAAAAACTTCTTCACCCAACGAATTGTAAACCTGTGGGACTCATTGCCAGGGGATGCTGTGAAGGCCAAAAGTATCACTGGATTCAAAAAAGAACTGCATCAGTTCCTGGAGGACAGGTCCACCAGTGGCTATTAGCCAAGATGGTCAGGGATGCAACCCCATGCTCTGGGTGTCCCTAAACCTCTAACTTGCTGAACCTGGGACTGGACAACAGGGGATGGATCACTTGATAATCACCCTGTTCTGTTAATTGCCTTTGATGCATCTGGCACCAATCATTGCCGGAAGACAGGACACTGGGCGAGATGGACCATTACTCTGAGCCAGGAGAGTTATGTTCTAGATTACAACACATCCGTTAAATTAACCACTTGTCCAAAGACAGTCAATGAGTAAGTTGCAACGCTGGGAAATGAAGTCAGGCTCCCCAAGTTTGCAGCCAGTGTCTTAACCACAAGCCTTCCCAGTTCCAAGTTCCCTTCTCAGCAGACAGGAACCTGCTCTGAAGGACGTCTTGGTCTCCTGGAACCGCTTGGCGTCCCACTCAGACCAATGGAGCTTGCTAGCAGATGGGGGGTGGGTCTTCAGATTAAGGCCCCTGCCTGGAATGCCAATGACTCATTTTCCGTTTGTGTCTCTGTGACCCACGACATAACTTGGGGCATGACCCTTAAGCCCAGATCCCAGGACCTGGTATTATTATTTTTATCTCAATTGCCCAGGAACACCAGCCAGGGACCAGGACCCCGTTGTGCCAGGCACTGTACATTTCTATTGCTTTCACAGCTCACGAGGGGATATTCACCCCAGCTCGGGAAATCACAGCCTCTGCAGCTCAGCTCCCCTGCTGTGAAAGGGCGATTCCCACGCGCCCGTTCCCCCGCCTGGCCCCTTTAGGCTGGAAGAGCTTGTCTGCAGGGGGAAGGTGTCTGGCAGGAGGGAGGGAGGGAATTTAAAGTGCTGGAGCTATTCTGAGATAAGTGTGTCCGGGGTGGGGTGGAGTGACTATTTCGGAATAGCTACTCTAGGCAAGGCCTCAGCGCCCTCCTCTGCGGATGGGCAAGGGTGCTAAAGTGATCGGTATCCTTAAAATGCTTTGTGAGAACATAAGAACAGCCGTACTGGGTCAGACCAAAGGTCCATATAGCCCAGTGTCCTATCTTCCCACACCGGCCAATGCCAGGTGCCCCAGAGGGAATGAACAGAACAGGTGATCATCGGTGATCCATCCCCTGTCACCAGTGGTGCAAGTGGAAATCATTTCTTGCTGGTACTGCATTCACGGGAGGGACACGAGGGGCAGTACGCGCCCTCCCCACGTGACCCTCCATGTAACACCTCCCTGTTCCCCCCAGCCTGAGTCCTCCATGCTCTCCCGTCCCCTCCAACACCCCTCTTTATATATACAAACATCAACATGCTTAACTGCTCACTTTCACCCCATGTATGTAGTATTCAGTCTGTTTATATGGAATATGGGAGTTGGGTGAGGAGCCATTTCCACATATGTCTGACTTATTCAAAGACAAATTTTAAGTAGAACTGTATCCTAAACTGCATTATGATATTGCACCCAAACATTGCATTTCAATGGGCGATTCAACTTCCTTTATAAGAACAGAACAGACTCCTGAAACTCTTACCACAAAAGTGATCCATAGTCATGCAAATAGTCTTCAGTGGGATTGATCAAATGATTACGGGTTTATGGGACTAGGTTCCAAGTTTGTAAATTGTTCTCAGTGAAACTGACAATGCCTGAGCTGTCAGTTCAGAAGGAGCGTCATTCAAATAAAGGTGGACAGATGTGTGATAAGTCTTAGCTCTGTTAAGATGAGGAACATATTTTCAGCAAAGTTCTTGGCAGATTCCTGAGGTTTAAGGCTCTCAGTGTGTGGCATTATAATCTTCATTTATAGTTCTCTCACGCACAATGCTGGAAAATGAGGCATTTGTTTTTTTGTTTTGCTGCTCCAGTTCCAGTTAACAAAATGTATGTTAGATTAGATTGGCTGCAAGAAGAATTCTATGGACACTGGGGACAACACGTGATTCCCATCAGGCTGCAGAACTGGGCTGACATCAGAATCCAAATATCCTCTGGTCAGCGCAAGCAGACGCATTCCTCTACTGTGTCGGACTCGATGTGATGCAGTATGGATGTCATGGATAATTCAGACCAATGGGAAGAAACAGAATCAAAAACATTCTTTAAACAGCTTCCACCCTCCCACACGTTCCCCCTCTTGAGGACTCCCGACCAAAACCTTTGTTTAAGTTTGTTGGCATATGTATTGTGCTGCTAAAGCCATTTAAAGAAGGAATGTCCTCTCTAGCCACATTCTGCTACTTTAAGGAGCAAAGAGCAGCCCTCCATCCTCCGAAGGGGGAGGTGGGCTAACCCTAAGTCTTTCCGGTACTCCATACCTGCTAAAAATTTCTTGCCGGTACTGCATACTGGAGGGTACCGTCCTACTTGCACTCCTGCCTGTCACCCATTCCCAGCTTCTGGCAAAGAGAGGATAGGTCAGGGAAGGGCAAACTTTTTGGGTGGAGGGCCACATCTGGGTATGGAAATTATATGGCGGGCCATGAATGCTCACACAATTGGGGGTTAGGATGCAGGAGGAGATGAGGGCTCCGGCTGGGGGTGCAGGATCTGGGGTGCGGCAAGATATGAGGAGCTCAGCGTGTGGGAAGGGGCTCTGGGCTGGGGCAGGGGATTTGGATGTGGGAGAGGGTAACATCTCTGGCTGGAGGTGCAGGATCTGGGGTGGGGATGGGGATGAGGGGTTTGGGTTGCAGGAGGGTGCTCAAACCACTGAGCTATCCCTTCCCTTCTCCAAAGTATAGGAAATGGCCAACATTCTCCAGTGCCACTCCATTGATTTTGATAGCTGAGGCACGTAACACCTCATTTGGAGAGAGCTGACAGAACACCTTAGTCTTCTAGATATTATGAGCGAGATCAAGACATGTGTAAGCATCGGCAAACACATTCAGGATAGTTTGAAGATCTTTCTCAGAGTGGGCAAAGATTGTGTTGTCCTCTGCATACAGAAGTTCCACAATAGATGTTGTGGAAATCTTACTCTGGCTTTCAGCCTAAGCCTGAAAAACTTTTCATCCCTCCTGTAAGTGATTTCAACACCAGCTTCCCAGTAATTAGGTACAGAATGACAGCAATAAAAGGCACAGACATGGTTGGAGCAATGCTACAGCCCTGTTTGTGCTTTGAAAGGTTCATTCTGGGAGCCAGTGCTGCCCAGAATAGTCGCTTTCATGTTATCATGAATCAATTTTAGGACATGGACGTATTTATCAGGACGTCCAATCTCAGAGAGTCCAGTCCAGAGGGCACGGCTATTCACTGAGTCAAAAGCTTTAGTTAGATCAATAAAAGCCATGTACAGTGGTCGGTTTTGCTCCTCACACTTTTCTGGTAGCTGCCATGCTGTGAAGGTCATATCAGCAGTTCCATGACATGGTCGGAAACCACTCTGTGACTCCAGTAAAATTTCTTCTGACAGGGGCAAAAAGCAGGTTGCAAGGATCCACGCCAGAACTTTGCCTGCAGTGGCTAGGAGGGAGATACCATGATAATTTCCACAATCCACTTTATCCCCTTTCTTGAACAGGGTGACAATCAAGGCACTCCTCATTTCACTGGGTATCTCCTCCTTTCTCCAGAGTTTAAGGATAAGCAGGTAAAACTGGCGAATTCACTCTGGTCCACCGGTTTTGAAGATTTCAGTGGGGATCCCATCTAGACCTGCTGCCTTCTTGTTCTTCATCTGCATGGTGGCATTGTGCACCTCATACAAATTGGGAGGGTCTCTGAGCTCATCCCTAAATGGTCGTGGAGCGATTTGCTCAAGGCCTTCATCTGCCACCATAGAATTACAGTTAAGGAGATCTTCAAAATGTTCTTTCCAGCAAGAATTGATGGCTTTGTTGTCCTTCAGAAGTGTGCCCGTAATTAAGATACATTATAGCTCAAAGATATAGGAATAGGGATTATAAATTCTAATTCTGTAGTATGAGACAATATATTCATGTCATGTTTAAGAAAAGTTTTGTACATGAGTTCCAATAGTTCATTGATTAGGGACCCATCTTATGGGGTTTCAGGGGCTTCTGTAGAGGTTATTTAGGTTAATCTTTCTATCTACCCAATGGGACTCAGTGCTCAGTCTAGAAGATACCATCAGAGATGCTTAGTTTTTGCAGTTCTCAAACTGTGGATTTGTGTCTCCAGAGATAACATGCTTGTTAACAGCAAAAATGTTTTTAAATAAATAATATATAGAGGTGAGAAATAACAGACTTCAACCCTATGAATAGAAGATTGTTGGGTGCAGAATAGATCTGGACAAGGAGAAGAAGTCTGGAGATAAATGTGAGAAGGGAGAGACATATGCTTGTTTTGTTAAAATATCATATGTTTGCTGTTGAAGAAAAAACTCCTGAATATATAACATTGTTGTTTTAGTTAAATAAAACAAGTTAAATGTCTGTCTGGTGATGTTCTCCTCCTGATACAGCCTGGCAAGAAAATCCTCCAAATATTAATGATTAACCTGTTGAATTGGAGATAGTTCACCTCCCAGTAACTTCATAAATATCTGCGTCAGTTTCCTTCGGTAAATGAAATAACCAATCATTTGTTTTCTGATAAAGCTGTAAAACGAATCTGAAAAGTTTTCAAAATAAATTACTCTTAAAGGTACTGTGTGCACCTTCTAAAAACGAAACTACATCTATCTCTGAGTTGTGAAGACTCTGTATTATGGTTATAACAGCCCACAAGAATGCACTTGTATGTAGAAATCCATGATTAAATCGAGGCTTCCTGACTAGTAATTTAAATCAAATCCACCCTGCTTTTTCGCTGTCTCCCATTATGTGATGTAATTAAATGGGCCTCTTTTTCATGTGACTGTTTCTCATCAGACCCTACCTGTATTTTATCATCTTCCATCCTCTCCTCCTTACTAGGACACAGAGAATCTCCATTAATAGATCCTCCCCTAAGGGATGTTGATGTCGGCTTTCCCCCAGCCCTTAGTTTAAAAAGTGTTCTACCACCTTTTTAATTTTACGTGCCAACAATCTGGTTCCATTTGGTTGAGGTGCAGCCCATCCTGCTGTCAGCGGCGGCTCCAGGCACCAGCACTCCAAGCGCACGCCTGGGGCGCAAGCTGCGGGGGCACCTTGCTGGTCCCTGTGAAAGAGGTAGCAGGCAGCCTTCGGTGGCACGCCTGCGGGAGGTCCCTGGTCCTGCATTTCGGTGTGCACCTGCGGGAGGTCCGCTGATCCCATGGATTCAGTAGCAATTTGGTGGTGGTATGCGAATCTGCGGGACCGGGAACCTTCCACAGCACGCCGCTGTCTAAGCATAATTCCCAATTTTGACCTTAGAGTCCAAAATGTGGGTGCCTGCATGAAACCTCCAAGCTTAATTACCAGCTTGGATCTGATAGGCTGCCACCAGCCAAAAATTCCAGTGTTTGCTCACTCTGGTCTCCCCAAAACCTTCCTGGGGCACCCAAGACTCAGATGCTCTGAGTCTTACCACAAGGGAAATACCCCCTCCCTTGTCTTCTCTTTACTTCCTCCCAGGCTTCCCTCCGTGGGTTATCCTGGAAGATTACTGTACTAAACTCCTTGAATTACAAAACAGAGGGCAATACCATCCCCCTCCTTCTTTTCCCTCTCCCAGTCTTTCCTGAGAAAGACCGTGAATCCGGCACAGGATTCTATCCGTAGAACTTCACTTAGAAAGAAAATCCAACAGGTTTAAAAAGAAAGCTTATAATAAAAGAAAGAAAAGACATAAAATGTCTCTGTATCCAGATAACATATACAGGGTCAATTGCTTGAAAGAAAAATATGAATAAACACCTTATCAAAAAGAATACAATTTAAACATTCCAACAACTACACACATGTAAATACAAAAAAAACAATAAAAGCCTATTGTTTTCTACCTTTGTACTCACAACTTGGAAAATGAAGATTAGAAGCTTGAAGATAGAAAGATCCCTCTCATAGCCGAGAGACAGACAAAAGACACAGACCCAAACATTCCCTCTGTGAGCTTTTAAAAATCCGGTTTCCTGATTGGTCCTCTGGTCAGGTGTTTGGTTCCCTTTGTTAACCCTTTACAGGTAAAAGAAACATTAAGCGGGGGGCACCTTGCTGGTCCCTGTGAAAGAGGTAGTCAGGCAGCCTTCAGTGGCACGCCTGCGGGAGGTCCCCGGTCCTGCAGATTCGGTGGTGCACCTGCGGGAGGTCCACTGATCCCATGGATTCAGTGGCAATTTGGTGGTGGGTACGTCGAATCTGCGGGACCGGGGACCGGGGACCTTCCGCAGGCACGCCGCCGAATCCACAGGACCAATGACCTCCCGCAGACCAGCCGCCGAATCTGTGGGACTGGGGACCTCCCGCAGGCAAGCCGCCAAATCCGCGGGACCAGGGACCTGCCACAGGCAAGCCGCCAAATCTGAGGGATAAGTGACCTCCCGCAGGCAAGCCGCCGAATCCACAGGACCAATGACCTCCTGCAGGCAAGCCGCTGAATCCGTGGGACCAGGGATCTCCCACAGGTAAGCTGCTGAATCTGCGGGACCGGGGCTCTCCCGCAGGCAAGCCACCGAATTCGCGGGACCGATGACCTCCTGCAGGCAAGCCGCCGAATCCACGGGACCAATGACCTCCTGCAGGCAAGCCGCTGAATCCGTGGGACCAGGGATCTCCCACAGGTAAGCTGCTGAATCTGCGGGACCGGGGCCTTCCCGCAGGCAAGCCACCGAATTCGCGGGACCGGGGCCCTCCTGCAGGCAAGCCGCCGAAGGCAGCCTGCTGCCGTGCTTGGGGTGGCAAAAAAGCCAGAGCCGCCCCTGCTTCCTGTATAGGCTCCTCCTTTTTTAAAAGGTTCCCCCAGTTCCTAATAAATCTAAACCCTCCTCCCTACACCGTCTCATCCACGCATTGAGACCCTGCAGTTCTGCCTGTCTAACTGGGCCTGCACGTGCATCTGGGAGCATTTCAGCGAATGCCACCACAGAGGTCCTGGACTTCAATCTCGTACATGGGCAGTGCGTGAAGCTTCCTCTGGGGGAGGTTAGCTCTCTGTCCCGCCTCTTCCGCCCTCAGCCCCAGCCACACTCCAGGCACCTCCGCCCCCACTTGGCCCCCTCCCTGCTCAGCCCCAGTCCCGGTGCCCTGTTCCTCCTCACCCCCCTGCCTGTGGCAAGATCCCCCCAGCCTGCCGTTTGCCACGTCCCTCCTCACACTCCCACCAGACCCTCCCCCTGCTGCAAGACATCCCCCACCCGCTCGCGGGGGTGGAGAGTGAGGAGGGACCCGGAGGTCAGGGGTGGAGTAGAAGACAACTTACCAGGCAAGAAGCAGGGAGGGGAAGAGGCAGGGCCACCACGGTCCTGGTGTCCCCTGGTGGCTGCACCTTCCCTGGCCCATTATACCCACCGCCCGTGATCTCTTACCCTGAATATCTTAGAGCATCATCATGGCAGGCTTTTGTATTGGGCCATGCCTGGTGCCTGGACTCATGTCTCTCCATGGAGCACAGGGTGAGGTTGTATCCACTGCCCCATCTCATAGCTGGCCCGCTAGAAGATAACAGCCTACTGCTGCCACCGATGATGGGAGCCACTCCTTTAGCTTCGGCAGCAGACCTGCCTGTGCTGGAGGTTCAATGGCTGCCGAAATCCCATGCAGGGACTAGTGAACCTGGGTGATAAAGCACAGGTGGGCCCCACCCCAGAGGCAGCATCCTGCAGCAGGCACTGGAGGCGGAGAATGGTTTCTGGCTCAGCCACTGAACTAACCCGCCAGGAGTCCTCTTCATTTCCCCCTCCTGCCCTTTGGTGCCCTTGCTCTGTTTGTCTGTGCAGCACGTGGTGGGTTCCCATAGGCTAACATCCTATCATAATAGCAGCTGACTTCTTGCTTGAGAATAATTCCAGGAAGGCAGGCAGGGAGCAGTGGGAGTAAGGGGGTGGGCAGGGCGAATCCTCTTGAAATCAAAAGGGCACCGAATCCTGTCATGCAAGCCCTGGGTGCTGAGGGGCTGATGACAGGCTGAAGGGGAAGAATATGCCATTGCAAGGGCGGCTGTTGGGTTAAATTTAGGGTGGCGGCAAAAGCAAGAATGTTCCCAGGGTTTTGTTTCTTTCTCGCTTTGCTTTTCTTTTCCCCCACTCAGAACAGGTTTGGGTTTTTTTCCCCCTCCCTTCCTCCTTTATGGGAAGTCACTTCCCTCCTTGCTGCAGCTGGAATGGCAAACATCTGGCCGGCTCCGGAAAGTGGCGAACAAACAGGACGCCAAGCAGCTGGTTTTCATTCTCCCCCCCAAGGGAGGAGCGGAGCTTCCTCTCCAGCGCAGTGGATTTCTGCACCACTGAAGCTAAGGAGGAAATTCATATGATTGTTCCAGACATTGCACAGACCCCAACCACGAGCAGAGCTAGGGGGAGGTAGAGCCTTCCCAAAAATGGGGGGCCAGGAGCCCCACCTCCTCCGTGGCCCCATCCCCTCCTCTTCCGCCCAAAGCCCTGCCAAGCCAGAACCTGGAGCGGGCCAGGAACGATGGATCCTCCACCTGCCCAGGGTGCGGGGGCTGAGAGCAGACCCTGCCCGTGTCCCCACTCTACAGGCCCCCCGCCCTGGGCAGGTGGAGGGTTTGCAGCTCCCCACAGCTGCCCATGCGGTTCTTACCTCGGAACCGCAACCTGGCCGTGGTAAGAGCCACCCGAGCAGCTGTGGGGAGCTGCAGACCCTCCACCTGCCCAGGGTAGGGGGTCCGTGCAGAGACATGGGGCTGGGGCTGCTCTCAGCCCCCCCACTCTGGGCAGGTAGAGGGTCTGTTGCTCCCCACAGCTGCCCGGACTCCCTGGCCAGGCTCCTGCTGCTGGCCTAGCCATGGGCGGTGGGGGGGGATTTGGGGTGGAAAGGTGGAGCAGGGGCGGGGCCCATGCTGAAAACTGGACAGGCCAGGCCCATCCACTTTCAAAAACTGGGAGGGCCAGGGCCCCCCTGCCTCATTCCGGGGCCCTACTCAGGGACCCCATTGTGCCAGGGGACCCTGACCGAGATCAGGGCCCAGTGATGGGGGGTCCACCCCACACAGGACTGGAAGGGGTTAAGGTGGCCAGGCCAACCAATTAGCTCCACGGGCTGCATCTGGAGGAGCCAATTGGGCAGGAACAGGTGGGGTCTGTATAAAGCCAGGAAACTGGCAACAGAAGGTGGCTGCAGTCACCCCCTGGGAGGCTGCAAACCCGGGAAGGCAGGAGAAGGCTCAGGGGAACAGCAGTGCAGACCCTGAGCTGGAACCCAGAGTAGAGGGCAGGCCTGGGTGTCCCTACCAGCCACTGGAGACGTGGCAAAAGCCAGGCGGAGGAGGCAGACTGCCTGGGAGGCCTGGAAAGCCTGTGTTACGGCTTTCCCGGAAAGGGAGAGTACGTAGGGTGATCTGGCCGGAGGGCTGAGTCATGAAGAGGAGGCTGCGGTTCCTGGAGTGAGAGGGGTCCACAGAGTGGGAGAGATCCTGCTGGAGGGGCCGGGGGGGCACAATGGCTGGCCAGAGCTAATCCCCAGGATGGCCAGCAGGAGGCGCCACTAGCAGTGAGTGAACCCTGAGGCCAGGGCCCCGGCTGTACCAGGCATGGGGCTCCTGCCGGCTCCCGCCCGAGGCCAGGGCCCCGGCTGTACCAGGCACGGGGCTCCCGCCTGAGGCCAGGGCCCCACTGACACAGGACGTGAGACAGTCCCGGCCCAAAGAGCTTCCAGTCCAAGTAAACAGGCAAGACAGAAATACTATCCCCATTTCACCGCTGGGTGAACCGAAGCTCGGAGAAGGGGAGGGACATGCCTGGGCTGCACGAGGCGTCTGTGGTAGAGCTCAGCCTCGAGCCTACAGCTCCTGAGCACCAGCCTTGAGGCCTCACGGGATGGCACTGCCTCTCATTGCTCCTTCCACTTGAAGCAGCTGCTCCAGAGATGGGGTCAGCGAGTGTGGGGCAGGTGACCGCTCAGGGGGTGGACACTTCTGATTCTAACGCCCCTGCCTTTGGCACCAGGGGTGGGGCTGGTGATGCCAGGAGAAAAGAGAGACGTCTGCTCAGGAGCAGGCAGGGTCCTCTCCCCCCTTTCAGCTGCTGGCCATACGGCTTCTCCTTTAACACGGGATTCTTTTTTAAACCCAGCTGTGTCCCGTTAAGGCCAGGTTCTGTGCCAGCAACGCCGCCCCAAGCCACCGGGTGCTCTGTCTCCTGCAGCCAGACGCTGCTTCTGGATTTACTCCCAGCATCTCTGACAGCAGTGCTGCGTTACTCCAGCCTCAGCAAAAGGTCTGGGTTTGGAGGGCCCGTCCCTGCCCGGGAGCAGGCGAACCGAGCCAGACGATCTGGTTCGCAGCTGGCACAGCTTGTGCTTCTCTAATGATTTCCAGGCAGTCACTCCGCTGCCTTTAGTGGGTTCCTACTAGTTTGTACATGTGTATTTTATTAAATAACCAAGGGTCAGAGCAGCAATGCTGTGGGGTCTAGCGGCTAGAGCAAAGAACTGGTTTTCAGCTAGGGTGACCAGACGTCCCGATTTTATAGGGACAGGCCCGATATTTGGGGCTTTTTCTTATATAGGCTCCTATTACCCCCCACTCCAATCCCGATTTTTCACACTTGCTGTCTGGTCACCCTATTTTCAGACATCTGGATTTTTCCTGTTCCCAGTTTTGGGCTAGAAGGTGAGTGGGGTCGAGTGGTTTAGAGCGAAGGGAGGGCGGATCAGGACTCCTGGGTTCTATGCCCGGCTTGTTTTGTGGCTGTGGCCAAATCCTTTTCCCACCTGTAAAGCAGCGCTAATGGTCTTACCCCTCGGTTTGGAAGTGTGTGTCACCCTTTCCGGCCAGCAGCAGTCTAGGAATTTGCTGAACGCGCTCTGCCAGCTCCGGCACGCACCCAGGAGAAGTCCTGCTCCCGATCCACGACTAAGTCCCATTCCTGGGAACCAAATTCCCAGCTCCCACATGCAGCTAGGGCTACAGCTGGGCTGCTTATTAAGGCACTTAGATGCAAGAGCCCATCTGCTGGGACCCCCAGGTTAGCGGGTGAGGCGGCCATGTTTGTTGTGGGCATGGGGTTCTGAAACCAGGAGCTAGGAGGGGAGGTTAGAGGGTGAGGCAGCCATGTTTGTTGCGGGTGAGAAGTTATGAGGTTTTTCTGAGGCAGATATGCTGAGGAACTAAATGCAAAGGCCATGTTCATGGCAGCACCAGAGTATGGATGTGGGGTATCAAGTCAGTGAGCCTAGACTTGGGCAAACTACAGATTTTTTTTTAGTCCACTGGCAATTTCAAAAGGGCAAGGGGAAAAAATCATTTGGAGTCAAACCAAACATGAAAATTTTCAACCAATTGAAAAGTTGGGGGAAAAATGAGGGTTGGATCAAATGCCACATTTCACTTGGACAAAATGTAATTTTTTTTTGCCAACTCTGAGTTGGCAACTCTCCCCATTGCACACAGCCCAGCTAAAGTCTCTTCAGGGGACCCTTTGCATCCTGTTCTATTGTCTCCAAGCCCCTCCGCCAACACGAACGCCAGCAGCAGTTGTCTGATCAGTGGCTGGCTGATGATATCCAGGGCAGGACCTGGGTGTCAGCTCTGGGCTGAACTGCAAGCCAGCACCCAGCAAGGAAAAAGCTCCATCATCCCTTCCCCAGATCCACCTAGACCCTTTTATAGCAGCTGATCAGGAGCCTTGAGCACCATCCTGCAAAACCCCACTGCTCCGCCAATGCACAGCCTGAGGAGCAGGAGGTAAGCTATGAAATGACTAGGGGAAATTGATTGGCATAACTAGGGAAATAGAGTCATTCTGCTCTAGCTCCATGGGTCAATTTCCCTGTGTAAATGGGGGCCTTTGACAGCCCAGGCAGGAGAACAGCAGGGGGTGCTACGGCCACTCGGGGCAAGCGATCTGCTTGTGGACAGGCCCGGGACACAGGAGTGGCCAGTTAGCCTGCAAGGCTTATAATAATTACTTTATTTTAACATCTTTAATTACAGACAGTAAAATAGCTCGAGAGGTGGCGGTGGGGGGCGAGCTCCTGGATCCGGTGGTGCACACGGAGACACCCAAGTGCTTTGGACGCATCTGCTGCTGGCCTGCGCATGTGGCACAAAAGGCCGGTCGCGCTCCCTCGAGGAGGTGCCCGATGCTCCCCAGGCTGAGAGAAGGGGGCAAAGGTGGGGGTGGGCAACTGGGGTAAATCACCCCACAAAATCCAGTCTGGTGCCCCTCCACTGTCCCTGCTACACACACACACACACACCCACACACTCCTGGCATGAGTTGGACTGGGCCTCTGCCAGCACAACACCCACACACCTATTGCTTATCTGTAAGGCTAAGATTAGGTCACGGATTCCAGGACTTCCCGAGACCTCCGGGACATTTTCCGCTTCAGCCCTTGGGCGGTGGGACTTCAGCTGTCAGCAAGCAGAAGGTCCCCTGGAGCTCTGAGCCACCATGGGGGGGGGGTCCCCCCATCTCCCAGCCGCTGCAGACCTCCCCCTTTCCTCCCCCATAGCAGGGCTCAGACTCTCATCCCACCCGTCAGCCCCATTTTGTCACAGTTCTGTTGGGTGAAAGCCAGGGCCGGGTCACAGGGCTCTGTGAATTCGTGTTTATTGCCTGTGGCCTGGCCTTGGCTTTTACTAAACAAACTGTGACAAACTCTTAACCTTACTTCTTGGCTGTGGAGGGCTAGAGGCAGATGCCCAGGGAGGAGGAATGGCTTGTGGGAAGGGAGGGGTGTATGCTGCCCCTGTCCTCTGCAGCCGGGAGCTACGATCAGAGCTCACAGGGGACCTAGAAGAGGGGCACCCCAGGGTGAGAGCGCTCCTGTGAGACTGGCAGCTGGTGGTCCTGGGACCAAGATCCCAGCACCCAGGGGTCCTGGATCCAGATCCTGGCAGCCAGGGGTCCTGGGACTCAGATTAGGGAGGTCCTGTGAGACTGGCAGCCAGAGGTCTCATGGCCCAGATCCCGGCAGCCAGGGGTCCCAGGGCCCAGATCCCAGCAACCAGAGGTCCCGGGGCCCAGGTCTTGGTATTAGAGACCTCTGGTCAGACTAGCAGCTGGGGGTCCTGGGACCCATATCCCAGCAGCCAGGGGTTCCAGCCCCAGATGCAAGCAGTTAGGGGTCCTGGCCCCACAGATCAGCAGCCAGGGGTCCTGGGAGCCAGATCCCAGTATTTGAGAGCACCCGAAAGACTGGCAGCCAAGGGTCCTGGGGCCCAGGTCTCAGCATTAGAGCCCTCTTGTCAGATTGGCAACTAGGGGTCCCGGGCCCAGCTCCACCGAGCACCGCATTCCTCTAGGGATGCAATCAGAGATCCCTCCTGTGCCCAGCTCTCGCCCGCCTCTCTGAGCTGACACAGGAAGTGCCTCCGAAGCTGGTGACAGCAGAGCCCTACCTGCCCACCCTGGGTTTCTGATGCAGAGGGAGAGGATGACTATGGATGGGACCCCCCCGCACGTCGACACCTTGCTTCTGCTCATGACCTGATCCTAATCTCTGACCTCACCTAGCCCCCTCGCCTCTCCTGAAACCCCCAAGCCTAGAGACCACTCATCAGAGACATGCCTCAAAACCAGAGCACTTGGGGAAGGGAGGGGAGGCCTCCGCGCTCCACCCTACAAGCCAATACCGTCTGTTGGGAGAGATCGGGCCGCAGACAGAGCCGGCTTGGGCCCAGCGGCCTCTCTGCTCCAGGCTGGAGGCTGAGCGAGCCCTGGGAATAAATACAATCTTTCCAATATATTAAAAAAAAAAAAATACTCTTGCCTCTCGGCTGCGCGGCACCAGCTCACGGCAACACTACAAATGGGCTCGGTGTGGGGGGAAGAGAACCACAGCAACCCCCCCTCCCCGCCCTCGTGATGGACGCTCCGGCGCCTGGGCAGCCCGGGCTGATGGTGGAAGAATGTAAAAAGGCTGAGGGACCGTCTCTGCTTAGCATGAGGGGCCTCCAGGCGGGGGCGGTGGTGACAGGGGAAGTTACATCATCCCCAGCTGGAGGAGGGTGTTGGCGTAGGCCATCGGTTTGACGTTCGGGTGAGGCTGAAAGAGAAGAGGCGGCCAGGTTAGCGCCCAGCGGGGCTCTGGGGGTAGCACTATCCCCTCCTCCCATGGTATCTGCAGATTCCCCCACCCATTCGAGAAGCAGCACAAACCAAGAGGCTGTAGGGAGACTGCGACGGGGGCGCTGTCCTCTCTCAAGCAATGTCCCAGTGTGGCACTAAGGGGCGCTATGCTGCAGGAAGCAGGGTAGGGGGCGCTCTCCCCAGCAGTCAGTGCTGGCCTCAATTGCCTGGAGGAGCAGTAGGGGGTGCTGTGCTGCACGGAGTGTTTTTTGGGGTAAAGAGGTAATATCAAGGTCTTGACTGCTTGTGGTTGTCAGAGGCGAAATGGGATCTCCCCTCCACACACAAGCTGGGGCATTTGCCTCTTCCCAGATAAATTCTAATTGGATAAATATGTCAGCCCAGTGTTTCTGTTCACTTCCAGCCCTGAACTGGTGTGGTTTTGCTGACAGCTGTTGGCAAACTTCTGTGCTTGACCCCAAACACAGCTGCGGTTCTGCGCTGGGGGAAGTGACTGTGACACACACACGCTGAGCCATTAAGCACTTTGGGATCTCAGATGCTCCAGATGGGTAGTAAATTAATTATTACAGGGGCTCATCAAGGCCCCAGTGCAGAGCCCGGGGGTGCTGGGCAGATCCCAATGCCCAGGCAGGGTGTCAGGAGGCACTGGGGGGGAAAAGGATTGCTCACACAGCTGGTCAAAACGTAACATGGGGCACCACCACAGACACGTGGAGCATGACTCTCGGCTGGGGATTAGAGCTGAGTGACAAAAAAAACGAAAAATGGGGGGGGGGGGGGGATTCCATTTTGGGCAGAATTAAAGGGTCTGTTTTCTGGTGGGTTAATGGATGTCTACACTACCCCCCGGATCAATGGGCAGCCATCAATCCAGCGGGCGGTGTTCGATTTATCGCATCTAGTTTAGACGCGATAAATCGACCGCCGAGCACTCTCCTGTCGACTCCTGTACTCCACCGCCAGAGGTGCAGGCAGAGATGACGCAGGCAGTTATTCACGTAGCTGAAGTCACGTAACTTAGCTCAACACCCCTCCCCGCAGCGTAGACCAGGCCTAAACTATTCAACTTTCTGGAATATTTTTACCTGTTATTCTTTTCAGCTGAAACTATTAACCAAATTTGATCTCAATTCTCAGTTTTGCTCCACCCGAAACTGCATTTTTCACCCAGAACTGCCCATTTCTCTTAGCCAGGGCCAGGGCTCCTGCCCCTTCTCGAAATCAGAGCCTTTCGGAGTCTTGAATTGGGCCTTGAATCACTAGGCACCTTGGCAAACATAACCCTGGAGGGCCTGTTCCCCCTACAGTTACGGGACACCTGTCTCTCCCCTTCCCTTTGATGGGGCAGAGGCTGCCCAGCTATTCTGAGACTCGGGCCCTGTCCCTTTAAGACCCCTCAGCCCCCACTGCCCCACAGGAGGGGTTTAAGTGCGTCCCAGCCTTTGTCTCCCATGGTTCATTCTCCTAAGGAGCCTTGTTGCCAATGGCTGACTCCCGCCTCAGTCAGCGGGGCTGGAAAACTCCCTGTAGCCCAGAGATCCTGTGGCTGGGATGAGGTGACCCACTCCAGTGCGATGATTTCATTGTAGCGAGGAGCAGAGACAGGAGAAGGGTAAACATCCCTTCAAAGCCAAGGGCTGATGAAACAGCGCAATTCCTCCTCCCATGGAGGAGGGTTAACCCTGCAGCTCCCAAGCAGCTGACGCCTGGCTGCTGATCGGCCTGTGTCCAGAGCATCCGAGGGAGGCTGACTCCATGGGCTGGGAGATTCGGAGGGGCACAGGGTGGGCACGTTTTTGCAGGATCTGGCCTCGTTCCAGTGGGCCCCATTCCCAGCTCCCCTGTCCCTGTCACTGGGGAGAGGGGGAGGAGACAGTTTTACGCCCCTTCTGCGCTCCCCATATTCTGGGCCCCTGATATAAGACCAGCCCTGAAGCTGCTGTAATTAACTCACGCTCTCTGCACCTATGGGCCCTGGAGGGCAGAAAACAGCAACTGCGCCATGTGCTCTGAGCATAAACCTGATCTCCCTCTTCCGCACTCCACACCTGCTGGGCAGGCCCTTGTGCAGGGGAGCTGGGGGATGTTTCTGCCTCCCTCGAAGGCCTCTTCACGTTGCCAGAGCGGCCTATAGGACCCCGGTCTGTCTGCACACTGCAGCACAGGATGGTGTGGAACAGGACAAGCTCAGAGATTTCACAACTGTCCCCACCCCCCAGGTCTGTTTGCTAGGAGCTGGGTCTGGACGGGCAGGGAACCCCAAGAGGCAGACGGAAGGAGCAGGGGAAGGCCTGGGATTGTCTGCCTAGCCACGGAAACAGGCCAGACCCATGAAACTGCACCCGTGGGCAGCGTGGCAGCTGGAGGGAGTTGCCCCAGGCGGGCAGGCCTGCAGGGGTGGGTGCAGTCAGTGCCCAGAGGCCCCGACGGGACAATCCAATCACTCACCACGGCTGTGAACTGGTGGAATTCGGGGCGCAGGTCCGACCCCCGCAGGTGGATGTATGAACCTTTATTCCCCATCTGGTCGCTGGGGAGAGAACACACAGAGGGCTGGTCATGTCCAGCAAAGGAAAGGGGAATTCCATCCCCACCCACAGAGACCTCCCTGATCTTTACCCAGCGGGCTCGGACCACCTCTGACTATGCTGCTGCGTGGGAGAAAACCACCAGACCTGTCTGCTGCATCTGCTTCAGAAGTAGGGCGAGCAGCACTCAACACTTCCACTGACACCTCAGACGCTTCACCAGCAAGGATGGGACCCCCATGGGGAAACCGAGGCACAGAGCAGTACCGTGCCCAAGCACTTGCTGACTTGGGGATAGCACCCTTGAGTCTGACTCCCAGCCACCTCCCCTGCTCTAGACCACACGTCACTCCCAGCTCTAAATAGTAGGTAACGCTGCCTTTTACAACACGTGCGCATAGCCTGTTAGCTGCTTGCTGGCCACACTGCTCCCCTTTCCCAGGCAATGCGCCCTACCCGGGGGTGGAGGTGGGATATGCAGACGCTAACCAGGCTAGCTTTGCTCCTGCCCAGAAAAGACCAGCCTGGAGCCCTGTGCTGTCATCCCACTGAATCTCACTCTTGAAGCTGGGCTAGGTCAGTACCTTACCATGATTTGAGACCTTCCAGAGAAAGCCAGAAACTGCTGGGTTCGGGGCAGAAGGCTCAGCAGGGGGTGTGGTCCCTGCTGGCCACAATGTCCCAGTGCGGAGTTAGAGGGCACTGTGCTGCAGGGGGTGGGGACTCACCTGGGGGTGCTCTCCCCTCACACTCAGTGCTGGCCAGTGGTGTTAGGGTGTGTAGGAAGCGTGGACAAGATTGAAGCCTGAGATCCTGATCTCCTGGGGGTTGTTAAGAATCGACAGCACTTCTCACAGGAGCTCAAAACTCGGCTTCCTGGGAAAATCTAGCAAATTCCCTCTGGCCATAGGATTCTTTACTTTCTGCCCTAACCTTGTAGAGTGTTGTGTTATTGCTGTTAAACAACTGCCACGCCCCAGAGATGGCTGCATCTCAGCAGCAGGTGAGCCATCCCTATACAAGCAGTGGCCATGTTTCACCTCAGATGTGGCTGCATCTCAGCAGATGGGGAGAGGGAGGGTGGGAGCTTTGATCCCTGGGGTTGACACTTCACGATCCGAATGCAGCAGGCTGGACAAGTGGCAGGGGCCCATACAGGCCAGGCCCTGAAGAAAACAGAGACGTGCCCTGCTCACTCCGTGGCATGCCCAGCCAGGGGTCCCCAGGGCACGGCCCCGAGCACTCACCAGTAGTTGGGTGCCGAGAAGACGGTGATGCACTTGCCCTCGTGCGTCACCTCATAGCCCTCGGGCTTGACCTCGTGGCTCCGGATGATGTAATCTAGCTGGTTCCGCTCCAGGAAGCTGTTGGTGACGTCGGGCCCGAACTGACAGCTAACGCCGCGCTTGCTGACCGACCGGCCATTCTGGAAAGGCGGGAGGAGGGGATCCCGATGGAGTCACCGAACATGTCCTGATGCGGCTGAGCGGGGGAAGGGGTCTGCACATGGTGTGGGGAGCAGAGATCCCACAGACGCAGGCTCACAATACAGTGTGGATGCCCCCACCAACTCCCAGGCTCCTTTTCGATCTCCCAGATGCAGCTTAACTCCCTCCTGCCTGCCAGAGCTTTGGGCTGGTGTCAGGTGCTGCAGACAGTCCTGGGCAATCTCCTTTTCACCCCTGTACTGATAAACCTCTAGGGAGCGACGTGGATTCAATTTCCATGTCCCTCAGCCTCACAGCAAACACGCTTGTGCCAGCAGAGACAAGCAAGCCCCTGTCACGCCTCTGAGCTGAGCCCACCAAACTTACCCACCCCAGCCACTGCCAGAGGGTGGGGCTAACCCTGGGCTAGCACCAAGCAGAGCAGCAGATGGTCCCTCCTTCCCCCGCAGTGAGCTGTCAGCTGGGGCGGAGAACCAGCATCAGCTGCCAGGCGGTGGGGGGCCCCACACAGCTCCCTGGATGCCCCACACCGGTGAGGGCCAGCAGAGGCCACTCTGAGTGAGCCCACCTGGAGCAGTGACCCGCTCGGCCTGTGATCAGCACTTCCGTGCAGATGAGGGGGCAGAGGACTGCGGCTCGGTGCAGAGCCCGCACTGGGAGTGGAACTAGCCGCACGCCCGCAGTGCGGGGGATTTCACTGGCACTCACCTGAGGCTGTGGGTCAGACCAGAGCAAGTCGCACATGGGACCTGCCAATAAGGAAAGAGCACACGTCACTCCATGCAGGGTGTGCTGGGGGAGCGCTGCCCCCGTGCAAATCCTACACCGTGCAAATCCTACACCAGCTATCGGCTGTGACTGAGTGAGCCTTCCTCCCCCCACCCTCCCAGGCTCAGTCCCCTGGGCCTCACCAGCCCGGACCCTCCCCCCACTCTCCCTAGCTCAGTCCCTGGGATCCCTCCAGCCCGGACCCTCCCCGGTTCAGTCCCTTGGGCCCCTCCAGCCCGGACCCTCCCCCGCTCAGTCCCTTGGGCCCCTCCAGCCCGGACCTTCCCCCGCTCAGTCCCCTGGACCCCTCCAGCCCGGACCTTCCCCTGCTCAGTCCCCCTTGGGCCCCTCCAGCCCGGACCTTCCCCTGCTCAGTCCCTTGGGCTCCTCCAGCCCGGACCTTCCCCTGCTCAGTCCCTTGGGCCCCTCCAGCCCACACCTCCCTCTCCCTTATGGGAGAATTTACTAAAGTGGACACTCTGTATCAATGGTTCTCAACCTTTCTACATTTCTGAACCCTCTTCAGGAGTCTGGTTTGTCTCGCGTACCCCAAGCTTCCCCTCGCTTACAAAAATCAGACATCAAAATACACGGGTGCCCCGGCGCACAGTTATTGACCAATTGCCGGCGTTCTCATTTTAACTATCTAATGATAAACAAAGGCGACTGGACTATGAATATGGCACTTTCATTTCAAATGTGATACCTGAGCCTGGTTTCCCCTCATGAGCCTGGTCACTCCAGGAGGTGGTGGAGCGACACCAACAACTAGGTTTTCCCCCCCACTGAATCTCTTCCTGCTCTTTGGCAGTCAGGGCAGAACACGAGACTTCACTGACATGTTAACCCGGAAGGTAACAGACCATCCGAAGCCTGGTTCCCACGGTCAGTGTCCTCTCTCTGTACTAAACACCAGAACTGGGCGAGTGAGAAGTCATTAAACATCATTGGCAGACCACGGTTTGAGGCTAGCTCAAGAAGGGATTTTCTTGCTGGCTGGCAGAGCGCTAACATCTGACAAAAGGAATGGGTTTTTTACCGACCTGAGCTGAATTGCGTTGAATGTTGGGGAAATGACTTGAACTCAGATGTCTACTATTATTTCTCTAATTTTGTTCTGCTCGAATTTCCCCTGTGCAGACATCAGTGACATAAGCGTGACGCAGAGGAAAACAGGTACAGTCACTGCCTCTGCACCTGGACTTCCAGAATTTCTTGATAAAAGCACACATTTTGCCATAGAGAGTCAGAATGTTGGTGTCACGGCCTAGCGTGGACAAATTTAGATCATTCCGCTTGCTGAATATATCTGTGAGGCAGGCAAGCTGAGCTAACCACACATGTTGTCAAACACAGAAGCAAGAGGGGATGAATGATCAGAAAGAAACATCAGCTTCCGTGCGTAATTCAAACAATCTGTTAAGTACTTTCCCTCTTGAAAGCCAGTAAACCTCTGGGTGAAACAACAGCTGCTGATGTTTGAACTCCACCTCTTTGCAAAGACTGGGAAACGGGAGCATTGAGTGGCCTGGACAGGAGAAAGTTGACAAGTTTTGCCAGACTCATTTAAAACTTCATGCAGCTCAGAACTCATCTCTTTTGAAGTAAGTAGATGGCACAGGGCAGGCTCTGCAAGGAAGGGTTTTTTGCCCTGATTCTAGCTATTAAGTCTGTTCACTCTCCGGGTCAATGCACCAGCCCCGCCAGGGCAGATGAATCCAACTCAGTTTGTGTTCAGAAAAAACAAGTCAATTAAACATGTCCTCTCCAGTTGAGTGGGCCCTGGGCGGTGTGTGAACACCCACGCCCCCCTTTTGGGGAAGCTAGCCCCCGCCAGCCTTGACCCTTTCGCCCGAGGCCCTGCTCCCCTCACCCACTGAAGCCCCAAGTCCCTCTCCCTCATGGCAGGAGGAGCACCGGCCAGCTCGCTCAAGCACTGTCCCGACCCCCGGCCAGCCCAGACAGTTCCGAGCCACCAGCAGTTTTGAGCCCTGAGCTCCAGGCCACCAGCTGGAGCTGTGCCCCTACCAGCTTCACGGGAGGGGGGAATGGGCGGGGCCTCAGGGCGGAGCATGGGTGGGGCCACAGCCTGGGTTAGAGGAGGGATAGCCTCCCCTGGCCTCTAATACTCGCCACTGCCCATGGAGTTGGCCTTTATCCTTTTGCAAAACAGTATGTGCTCATTGGTATCAGTGGTTTCAAGAATCAAATGTGAGCAGCTGAGCTTCTCCCCTGATATACGTGGACTCGTCAAGCTGAAGAGCAAATGTTTTTGCCATTTTAAGTTTCCTATAAGCTGAGAGAGAATATCCTCAGCCACTTCTTCACTTCTACAGCACATAGTGTCATTTCATCAGGGTACTTTCTTGAGTGTATCAGCTGCCTTTTTTTAAAAATCAAGCATGTTTTCTGCAGGCGCCACAGCGGCAGGCAGAATCAGATTTCCTGCACTTGTGTACATCATCTTTGATTTTGAGACCGCAGATGAAGCTTTGAGTGCATCTGTGGAAGCAGTTGAAGCTTTTTTCATTTTAAGCTGGTAAGTCTGGACCTCAGAAAGCCTTCTTTGAAAAAAATTCTACTGACTTACCCGCATGCACAGGGTGTATTTTCACATGTCATTGCAAATACACCAGCTTCATACTGTTAACTGATGGTTTCTCCGCAAACAAAACACAAAGCTTGAGGTGGATCGTTATGTGTAGACGTGCATCCAAAAGCAATATATTCCTCACAGATCTGAGGATGGCGTTTTTCCAGTCATTTTCAATTTCCTACAATTTTCACCATCGCCACTTCCAGCTCATCGTTTTTAAAAAAAAATCTATGCACTTTTACATCACAGCCACATACACACCATGACAACTTCAGCCTCATTAACGTGCTCGAATGCCTCAGTGACATAAAACGCATGTCTAATACCGTGTGGATACGCAGGTTACGTTATATAAAGCAGTCTAAACAAGTCATTGTCTGTATGAAACTTTAGTTTGCATTGACTTCGCTAGTGCTTTTTATGTAGCCTGTCGTAAAACTAGGCAAACATCAACATGAGTTGACGTAACCCCTGGAAGACCCCTATGTACCCGTGGTTGAGAAGCACTGCTCTGCATCCTAGTAAAGAGGAGAGGGTAGAAGTTGGTAAAGTACAGGTAGGAGCTGAACAGAGAGACCCATTCAATTACATCAGAGGAAGGCAGACAATTATATACTATCACATTCTATAAGTAATTGTATACCTGTGCTAGAAGTCTAAACACTAAGATGGGAGAACTAAGGGGTGGCATTAAATGAGGATATTGCTATAACAGGCATCAGAGAAACTTGGTGGAACAATGATAACCAATGGGACACAGTCATACCAGGGTACAAAATACATAGGAATGATTAAGTAAGTTGCACTGCTTGGAGAGTTGCACTGTATGTGAAAAGAAGCAGAGTCCAACATAGTAAAAATCTTCAATGAATCAGACTGTGCCACAGGATCTCTACAGACAGAAATTCCATGCTTGAACAGTAAGCGCATCCCTTCAGGAATATACACCAACCACCTGACCAGGATGGTGATGGTGAAATGCTCAGGGAGATTAGAGAAGCCCCAAAACCAACAAATAAGGGGGGATTCCAATAACCCCCATACGGACTGGGTACAACAAGCTGCTGAGATAAAATATCAAGACGCCGTTAATGACGGCTTCTTGGAGCAGCTAGTCCCGGAACCTACAAGGGGAGAGGCAATTCTTGATTTAGTCCTAAACAGAGTTAGTGGAACTATCCAGTAACAGCAACCATAAAACTATTACATGAACATCCTTCTAAGGGGAAAATACCAAAAAACCCACATTTCAATAGCATTTAACTTCAAAAAGGGGAACTAAACAAAAATGAGAAAGTTAGTTAAATGGCCATTAAGAGAGAAATGCCTGCAAGCTGCAAGGAAACTATTTAAAACCACCATAACAGAGGCTCTAACTAAATGTAAACAATCAATCAACCCACATATACATACATAAAACTGTAAAAGGAGAAAAAAAACCAAAGGCCACTATGGTTAACAGCAGAGTGAAATGGCTATTAGAAGCAAAAGGACATCCTTTAGGGAAGTCAAATCCTAGGGAGAAAACTAGAAAGGAGCATAAACTCTGGCAAGCCAAATATAAAAGTATAATTAGGCAGGACAAAGAATCTGAAGAGCAACTAGCAAAAGGCACAAAAACTAGCAGCAAGTTTTTGTTGTTGTTTAAAGTACAACAGAAGCAAGGAAGTGGTCCGAACAATGAGTGGGGCTGCTGGACAATTAAGATGTTAAAGCACCACTCATGGAAGACGAGGCCATTGTGGAGATGCTAGATGGATCCTTTGCATCGGTCTTCACTACAGAGGATTTAGGGAGATTCCCACATCTGAGACATTCCTTTTAGGTGACAAATCTGAGGAACTGTCCCAGATGGAGGTGTCGATAGAGGAGGTTTTGGAACAAACTGATAAATTAAGCAGTAATAAGTCACCAGGACCAGGTGATATTCACCCACAACATCTGAACGAACTCAACTATGAAATGGCAGAACTGTGGTATGTAACCTATTGCTTAAATCAGCCTCTGTACCAAATGACTGGAGAGGAGCTAATGTAATGCCAATTTTTTAACAAGGCTCCGGAAGCAATCTTGGCAATTACAGGCCAGTAAGCCTGACTTCAAGATAGATTTCCTAATTTTCAGGCAAACTGGTTGAAACTATAGTAACTATAGTAAAGAGTAGAATTATGAGACACACAGATGAACATAATATCTTGAGGAAAAGTCAGCATGGCTTTTGCAAAGGGAAATCACGCCTCAATCTATGAGAATTCTTTGAGGGTGTCAACAAGCATATGGACAAGGCTGATAGAGTGGACATAATGTACTTGAAGTTTCAGAAATCCTTTGACAAGGTCCCTCCCCAGAGGTTCTTAAGCAAAGTAAGCAGTCCTGGGATAAGAGGGAAGGGCCTTTCATGGATCGGTAACTGGTTAAAAGACAGGAACCAAAGAGAAGGAATAAATGGTTAGTTTTCACAGAGAAGAGACGTAAACAGCCAGGTCACCCAAAGATCTGTATGGAACGAGTGCTGTTCAACATATTCATACATAATCTGGAAAAGGAGGTAAATATTGAGGTGGGAAAAGTTTGCAGATGATACTAAGGTATTCAAGATAGTCAAATCCAAAGGAGGCCATAAAGAATTACAAAAGGGATCTCACCAAACTGGCTGACCGGGCACAAAATGGCAGATGAAATGCAATGTTGATAAATGCAAAGAAATGCGCATTGGAAAAAAAAAATAATCCAAACTATTCATACAAAATGATGGGCTCTGAATTAACTGTTACCACGCAAGAAAAAAGATCTTGGAATCATTGTGATTTGTCCTCGGAAAACATCTGCTTAACATGCAGTGGCAGTCCAAAAAGTGAACAGAATGTTGAGAACCATTAGAAAAGGGATAGATAGTAAGACAGTAAATATTATGATACCGCTCTATAAATCCATGGTACGACCACCCCCAGAACACTGCCTGCAGTTCTGGTTACCCCATCTCGAAAAAGATTTATTAGAATTGGCAAAATGACGCGGGGGATGGAAGAGCTTCCAAATGAAGAGAGATTAAAAAGACTGGGACTGTTCATCTTAGAAAAGAGACAACTAAGGGGGGGATTTGATAGTGGTCTATAAAAACATGGAGAAAATGAATAAGGAAGTATTATTTACTCCTTCACATAACATAAGAATCGAGGGTTACTCAATGAAATGAATAGGCAGCTGGTTTAAAACAAACATAAGGAAGTACTTTACATAAAGCACAGTCTACTTGTGGAACCCATTGCCAGGGGATGTTGTGAGGGCCAAATGTATAACTGGGTTAAAAAAAAGAGAGAAGTTCCTGGAAGACAGGTCTATCAATGGCTATTAGCCAAGACGTCCAGGGACACAGCCCCATGCTCCAGGTGTCCCTAAACTTTTGACTGCTAGAAGCTGGGACTGGATGACACGGGACGGAACGCTACATAATTGCCCTGGTTGTGTTCATCTAGCACGAGCTACTGTCGGAAAAGAGGGTACTGGGCTAGACAGACCACTGGTCTGCCCCAGTATGGCTACTCTTATGTTCATTCTCCCCCCCCCCAAAAAATATTGGGATTTCATCCAAAAAAAAAAAAAAAATAGCTTTTTGGTTTCCCAGTGGAGAACAGAAGATTTCCCAAGCCACTTCCCCTCTCCTGGTACATAAGAATGACCATAGTGGGTCAGACCAATGGTCCATTCAGCCCAGTCTTCCGACAGTGGCCGATGCCAGATGCTTTGGGGGTGTACACAGAATAGGGCAGCTGGAGTGATGCACTCATCTGCCCCCTCCCACCCTCCAGCAGCTGGCAGTCAGAGGTTTAGGGTTGTGCTCCTGACCATCTCGGTGGAGAGGAAGGAGGGTCCAGTGGTTAGAGCACTAACCTAGTACTTGGACTATGCGGCCAATTCACTGCTCTGCCACAGACTGGTCTAAGCACCTTATCGCCATCTGTAAAACGGGATTACACCACTGCCCTGCCCCTCTGGAGGGTTATGAGGATAAATATGGTAAATATTGTGGGGTGACGAGGGCAAGACAAAAACCTGAACGAGGCAGAGTGACTCCCTAGGACTTAGGATCACAGAGAGTTGTAGTGCTTCAGAGACAGGCTGGGCACTGAGGCCTTTTCAGGCTAAATGTAGGACGCGGCAGGCGGTGAAACTACAGGAGGGTGAAGGATCCAAGTGTAGAGAAATCTCTGTATTAACTATCTCTATAAATCTTTATAACATTGCACTGTGTTATTTTGTATTAAGTATCTTTCTATATTAAGTATCTTTATGACATTGCATCTTGCATGATGTTATTTTGTATTTCATATGACTTGGCACTGTGCCTCTCTCATACAACTTTGTATTAGAAAATTGGTAGAAAACTTTGTATCAAATGTTATAGCCCCTAAGGATAGTATAAAGTGAAAGAAACATGTGCTTTTTTGCTAGAAGTAGAATAAGATCTCCCCCCCTCAATCTGTAATCAATTGCCCCATTGACTGAATGAGGTGTGAATGAGTGAGGCTTGGAAGACACCCACCTCCAGACAGCTACAACAGTTAAAGAGGGAATGGGAGCCAGAGCAGAAGACAATACAACTTGTCAAGTGGGCCCAGTAAAGAAGAGCAGACATATTGACGGCGTCAGGGATTAGAAGCAAGCACCTTCTTTATAAAACGCCCTCTTTGAGCAGCATTGGGACAACACCCAGGAAAAAAAGCAGCACAAAGACCAACGGACACAGACCCAGATTTTGAATCTGGTCTGGATTTGCATAAGAGTGAATCTGCTATAAATACGAGGTGTCTTGCAGAAGGACCCCGGGTCTCGTCTTGTCACCATCGGAGCATTGATCCGGATCGGCAGAAGCCCGGCTCCACCCCTCTCCCATCTAACTCACCTGGCCAGTGCAGTTAAGGGGAGCAACTAGTTGGTAACAGCAGCAAGACGGAGTGTGTTTGTGTGTGTGTGTGTGTGTGTGTCAGTGCATGACTGTAATAGATCATATGTATATGATAGAGTGTTAATTAAACCTGTATTACTAATCAATGTGGCGTTTTGCCTTAATCCCCCTGAAAAGATCCCGTATAGTACTTTGAATACAACACAAGTGGGCCCCTGAACGTGGCTGCAACAGTGGAGCTAATTGAAACTGCTGGCGAAACTGTTACCGGAGCTGAATCTGAGCCAGGACACGCCTGGTTAAATAAGCCAGTCCTGGGAAAGCAGTCGGTAACCGGTTTGTTCTGTCCTTAAAACAGCATTTCCTGCAGTACGGCGCCCCCTAGAGCGCTGGTGCTGTATTGACTCAGGGCAGTTACGTACCAGCCCCACTTCCTGCAGCACGGCGCCCCCTAGCGGCACTGCTCCTGTACTAATAAACAGGGGCAGCTGCCTAACACCCAGCCCCAATTCCCGCAGCACAGTGCCCCTTAGAGCACCAGTCCTTCCTGTATTGACTTACAGGGGAAGTGACCTAACACCCAGCCTCACTTCCTGCAGCATGGTGCCCCCTAGTGCACTGTTCCTGTACTGACTTATGGGGAAGGTTACCTACCACCAGCCCCACTTTCTGCAGCATGGCAGGGCTCCCTTGCCCTTGGTCTCCCATCCAAGCACTGATATGGCCTGGCTCTCCTTAGCTGGGGGTGGGATGAGACATATTAAAGCATGCGACATAAATCTACAATACCAGCTCCCTGACCCTTTTCTCTGATGTTTCTATCCAGCTGAAACCGCATCACCCTCCCATGCAGGTTGTGTCACAACACCGTGGCCTGGAGGCAGCCCCGGGTGACTTTACCGAAGGTGGTGAGTTGACAGCAGCGATCAGTTTGGCCCACTGCGTGACTACAGAGCTGAAGATTAACTCATTCCAGTTTCCAAAGGAAAACACTCCACTCTGCAAGCCACGCAGTCCCTCGTGGAAATGAGCAATGGAAAGTCCACAACATATGTGATCACTTTCCATAAAGTGCAGTCAGTCCTTAACCTGTGTTTTCTAATATCTTATTTAGCCTTGTTTCAAAGACCCCCAGCTGCCAGGTTTCCCTCAGCGCCTTAGGAAGGGAGCCACGTTATCTGGCCAAAACGTAATTCTTTTACATTCCGAAGTCCTGCCTCTTCAAACAGCACGTTTTACTTCCTCCAGATTTACACCTTTTGACTGGGTTTGAGGCAACTGATCCAGGGGATCCCTCAGTGGTTTCCACACCTTGCTGCATCACCTGACACCAGCAGGCCTCTGATAAGCCTGGAATTCTTGAAGCCCGGTCCCATGGGATGTCAAAAGCAGCAAGGGAGGAGAATCTGGTGTGAGATGGCCAAGCTGGAGACAGGGGTACGGTCATGCCCAGCCCCGAGCATTATGCGGGCCAGTTCCGCACTGACATAAACCAGCACAGAGCCATTGTAGTCACTGAGGCGACACGGATTAGCACCAGAAGTGCCCATGTACGACAGGGATGGGTGCTTCACAAAAACAGGCGACTCTGCTGTACAGTGCAATCCAAGGGGTCTTCCCATCTCTCCCCATGGGCCAGGATCTGTGCACTGAGAGGACCGTCCCACCCCACCAGTGCAACCTCTAGCAGAGGGAAAGGCCCGGCCCGAGACAACACCCCATCCCGCGCATGGCGCGCCTTCCTGTCCTGACCTGAATCTGGAGGCTGCCGATTCCTCTCGATCTTCCGGATGTCATCCAACGTGACCCCGTCTTCACTGAAGAGCCCGCCGTGCATTATCTGGCAGGGAGCACAGCACAGGTCAGGGGTGGGGAGAGGGCGCTCGGATAGGTCAGGCCCTAGCAACAAGTTGGCCTTAAGCTTCCACCACCCAACGGGAGTGGGGCAGGAACAGCTGGGAAGGGGAGTAAACGGCAAGGGAGCACACTGGAACCCTAAGACACTCAGTGCCCTCCCAGACCAACTTTGAGGGAGGTAACGGAGGGGCTACAGCAGCGATAGGCAAACTTTTTGGCCCAGGGGACAAATCTAGGTATGGAAATTGCATAGTGGGCCATGCATGCTCACAAAACTGGGGGTTGGGGTGCGGGAGGGGGCGAGGGCTCCATCTGGAGGTGTGGGCTCTGGGGTGGGCCAGAAATGAGGTCAGGGTGCGGGAGGGTACTCCAGGCAGGGACTGAGGGCTTCAGAGGGCGGGAAGGGGATCAGGGCTGGGGTAGAGGGTTGGGGCATGGGAGGGTATCAGGGGTGCAGGCTTTGGGCAGTGCTTAGCTCAAGCAGCTCCCAGAAGCAGCAGCATTTCCTCCCTCTGGCTCCTACGCAGAGGTGCAGCCAGGCGGCTCTGTACACTACCCTGTCCGCAGGTGCCACCCCTGCAGCTCCCATTGGCCGCAGATCTCAGCCAATGGGAGCTGCAGGGGCAGTGCTTAGGACAGGGGCAGTATGCAGAGCCCCCTGGCTGCCTTTATGCATAGGAGCCAGAGGGGGGACATGTCACTTCTTCCGGAAGCTAGAGGGTCAAATTCGAATGTCTAGGGGGCCGGATGTGGCCCCCGGGCTGTAGTTTGCCCACCCTTGGGCTACAGGTAGATCCAAGCCATGGAGGTGCCCAGGATTACACACACGGCCTTGGCTACTCTCCATGACCACTGCCGGTCCGGACATGTGCCCCCCCCCGCGGTGCTGCATTCTGCTCTCACCAACACTTTGCCATTGATGCATTGCGCCAGGGGCAGCCACTCAAAGACCTCGCTGAAAAGCGCAAACATCTGGGCTGTGTATTTGGCTTTCACTTCCCCCTCGAACCCGTAGATCTGGTTCATGTTATCCGTCTCGTGATTGCCTGGGGGCCAAAGAGATGGTGGAAGAAGGAAAAAAACAAAAATCAACCAACCAACGGGGGACCAGCAGGAGAGAGGAGAGCCACTGTCGCCCCTTTCCCAGGGCAGAGGGAGGGATGGGGTCTGAGGAGTTCACTGCAGCAGTGTATTAATAAAGGTCAGTGTGGCTGATCCCCAAGGAAGGCCCCTGGTCACTGGGCTGATTTGACAGCTCTGCCGTTCCCAGGCTTCGCAAATGGGTCGCTCACAGCCAGTGGTAACAAGGGGGAGGGGGTGAGTTTTACTGCTTTAGAGATTCACCGATGCCAAGGCCAGACGAGAGCATCTAGTCTGACTCCTACATAGCACAAGCCAGAGACCTGCCCCCAAACAATTCCTTGGAGAACTTAGCCATTCGAGCTGGGCCCACTGGAGCGAGACGGAGGGGGAAAGGGGGTGTCACCTCATTAACCCTGCGCTACCTGGCTCCCTCATGCATTTCTGAGTGAAAGTCAAGCTGTGGCTTTTAACCTGAAGTTAAACCTGGCCTCCCACACTCCAGTATCTAAGCACCTCTTAATCCTTAATGCATTTATACTCCCAACTCTGCGGTGAGGCCAGGGAGGACTAATATCCCATTTGAGAGATGGGGAAATGGAGGCGCAGAAGGACTAGGGGACTTGCCCCAGGTCACACAGGGAGTCTGTGGCAGAGCTGGGACTTGAACTATTGTGCCCTAACTACTAGGCCTTCCTTCCTCTCTGGAGGCTCTACTGAGCCCCAGCTGGCTTGTGAGCTGGGATGCTTTCCTGTGTTCATATAGGATTGGAAAGCAGCTCCCACACCTCCATCTGTTCAGCTGAAAGAGAAGGTGAAGGGGTGCCTTGATCACAGTCTGTAAGAATCCACATCAGGAACACATATGGGATCACAGGCTCCTCGATCTAACAGATAAAGCCCTAACAAGAGCCAATGGTTGGGAGCTGAAGTGAGACAAATTCCGACCAGAAATGAGCTAATTTTTAACCATGAAGAGAATCCGCCAATTGCACCAGTTTACCAAGGGCTGGGCTGGATTCGCCATCTGTGGCCATTTTAACATCAAGACTGATGGTTTTTCTAAGGGCAGGTCTACATTACGGAGACGCTCTGAGATTGATCCACAGGGCGGTAGATTTAGCGGGTCTAGTAAAGACCCGCCAAATGGACTGCAGATCGCTCTCCCGTCGATCCCTGTACTCTAACCCCGACGAGAAGAGTAAGGTGGGTTGACGGGAAGTTTTCTCCCGTCGACGCCCCCGCGGTAACTCGACCTGAGGTACGTTATTCATGTAGCTGGAGTTGCGTCGTGTAGCTCGACTTATCACAGTAGCATAGACATAGCCTAAGATACTAGCTCCAACAGGAATTGCTTCAGGGCGGCTCTCTGGCCCATGCTATAAGTGGGGGGCAGACCAGATGATGCCTTGCAGGAAGCGATCAATGAAACAAAGCACTCTGGGACTGGCAGGCCTTAAATGTGGATCTCGCACCTGCTGCTCAGTGGAAGGCCTCTAGCTGTGGTAACTGCTCCTCTCACAAGAGTCACCCAGAGCCTGGGCTGGTTGGCAAAGTTCAGCTTCTCAAGCATGCGGAAGGGTGAGAGTGGTGGCACCTTTCTCTCGTTCCTGGCAGGGAAGAGGTTAATATTGCTGCCCAAGGGGAGTGGTGATAGCTGCTATATAGGAGTGATCGCTCTGGGGAACTTGATTCTTTTGTGGACAGGGGCGTCAATTTCGGTGGGGTTAGCTCAAAGCAGATTTTGCGATTGGGCTGATGAATTTTCATGGTTTGGCTGAGTTAGGTTTAGGGGAGGGGTGCACCCAGGTCTTTTCAGATATGCAGGCTTAGCTAGAACCATGAAATATCAATGGCTCGGAGACTGTGACCCACCCAGAGACCAACTGAAAGGGCGCGAGATAGCTGGGAAAGGAAAGGAAAGAAGCGAAAGCCAGAGCATCCAGGAAATTCTGCATTTCCATGATGATCCCCATGATCCTCTGCAGCTGGGGAATCCCAGAGACAGAAGGTGGATTTGGAGAAGCCAGTTTTGCTAAGAAGGGGAACTCCAACTCTGGGCCTCAGCTGCAGGCTGGGGAAGCACCAGGAAAACAGTCAGCGGAGTGGACAGTCTGGGGAGTTCTTGCCCTGACTTGAGTACAAAGCAGGGCTCTCCAGTGGCTTATTCCTTCTTCCCCACCCCTAAGGTGGGATGGGACTGCATTTACCACGGAGTAAGTGGAAATGATCCGGATACAGCAGCTTAAAACCAAACAGTGTTAATATCACTTCCACGGAGAAGGAGCCGCGGTCGACGAAATCCCCATTGAATATCTGCCGAGGGGGCTGCGCTCAGGAAAAAGGGCCCAGGCATCACTCTGGGATGAAGAACACTGCAATCCACCTTAGGTACTTGTGTGCCCCACACACACACCCTCCACAGTACTGCGGTACTGGAGCAAGCAACCCTGGGAATTGCCATTTAACAGAACCAAAGCACAGAGAGGCTAACGGATTGGCTCAAGATCTTACACCCTGGTCTCCAAGCCCTAGGCTGGCAGCCCTAGCCACTGGGCCGGGCTTCCTTCCCACCCTTTCAGCACCTTCCCTCTCCCCAATGCTGCCTTTATGGAGCCACTTTCCCAGTCCCACTCAAAGGCCTGACAGATGGTGGGTGGCCCTCCTCCAGCTTCTCTCCCCAGAACGCATCTCAGAGGCATCCCAGCACGCCCCAGCACCAGTGTTGCCTCTCATTTTTCCCACGCAAGTGCGGAATGAATTTTGTTATGTGCACCAATATGGAGGTGATGTGTGACACACCACAATTCATGTGGTGGGGGTGGAGCCAAGGGGTTAGGAGTGTGGGAGGGGCCTCAAGGCTGGGGCATAGAGCTGGGGCACTGGGATCTCAAGCCGGGGGTGTGGGCTCTGGGGTGGGCCCGGGAATGAGGAGTTTGGGGTGCAGGCTGCCCCGGGGCTACAGCAGGGAGAAAGGACTCCCCCAGCTCTCTCTCCCCGCAGCAGCACCTGGGCTACGGGGGAGAGGTGCCTCTCCTGCGGCATGTCCGGGGCTGCACTGGGGTCAGGGCACCTCTCCCCCGGCCATGGCAGATCTGGGGCTGGGCTGGGGTCAGGCTGCCTCTCCCCAGGCCATGGCAGGTCCGGGGCTGGGCTGGGGCCAGTGGGGAGAGTAGCCTCTCCCCACCATGACAGGTCTGGGGCTGGGGAAGAGGCATCTCTCTCCGCCACAGCCCTGAGCACCTGCATGGCACTTAACAGGCTGCTAAGCGACTGTGCAGCTTAGAAGGAATTTAGCCCAGCACCACCAAGATGTAGTTTTAACTCATTCCTGACTCGTACTCTGTTGTCAAGCTCAACAAAGAAATTACCCACCCCAGCACGGCAGTCAGGAATGGGACACAATGGGAGAATAACCTCTATGCCAGTCAGGACCGTTTCCCGCACAGTACAAATGGGGAAACCAAGGCATAGGGAGGGGAAGCGATACATCCCAACACTGGAACAGAACCCAGGTCTGTCTCCTAGCCCTGTCACCTCCTGTTCTTACAGAGCTCCTCCATCCACACACATCACATGCTGGATCAAAGGGGGAACCAGCCAAGGATACATATGGGTTCGTTTCAGACGGCAGCCCGTTGAGTTCAAATATATTCAGCAAGTCATAATACTGCCCGTGAGTGTCTCCGCACACGGTGACCTTCTCTGTCTGGAAGAAGAAAGGCCGAGAGAGGAGAAGAGGAAAAGAAGACAGAAGACAAGTAAAACTCAAGCCAGACAGAGCTCCTCTCCCCCTGCAGGATCCCAAAGCACTTTGCAAGAGTGGCTTCAGCCCACTGTGGACACACGGTCACCTCTGAGGTGGGACGTGGCAGCTGTTTACACTGGAATCCCTCACCCAGCATAGAAACTCAACCACGTCTAGGGTGGAGTGTGGCAGCTGTTCATACAGTGATTGCTTCCCCATCCACCTCTGGAGGGAGTGTGGCAGGTGTTTAAACAGGGACTGCTCACTGTTCTAATAATTGGGCCTATAAATTTACCCTAACTGCAAGGTCAATTCTAAAAAGTGAGTATATGTTTAATAACCTATAACGATGACTGTTAATGGGAAAAGGTGCCAAAGGAAGACAAAAAGTCTGAATCAGTCTAAACCAAAGGCCTACTGACATAATTCAGTGACTGTGTTACGATCGTGCCTGGTAAACAAGTGTGGGACTAGAAATCAACGAACCAAGATTGGTGTGTCAGAAAACAGGCTGAATGGCAGATAAAATAATGAGAGGTTGGGTTATTCCAGCCATCACACCCTTCCATGGTCCTCCAAAAAAGACTTCAGGGAAGGAGAAAGCTGGCAGACATGGGAACAGTTTACCAAGAGTTGTGGTGGATTCTCCATCACCGACAAGTTTTAAATCCAGGGCGGCTGGTTTCCCAAAACATCTGCTCTAAGAATGACTGTGGGGAAGTTTGCTGGCCTGGGTTATGCAGGAGGTCAGACTAGATGACCACAATGGTCCCTTTTGGCCTTGGAATCGATGAAACCATGAGGCTGGCTGACTCAGACACATGCTTCACCATCATGGCTGCTACACTCATCATCTCCTGGGACCCTGGAATGTCTTCATCCCAGTCCCGAGAGATATCCTGACTGGCCCAGCCCAGAGAGAGGAAGCCAGACGACATCGTCACCTCCTGCAGCTCTGGCTAAATCCTGAATGCTACCTAGGACGTGAGACTTTGTCTCCTTCTTTCAAAATGCCCGTTTCTTTCCCTGCTTTATTTCTTCTCTGTCCTGTGTCTCTCCATTTTCCTTCTGTCTAAGGGTATGTCTATACCACCCGCCAGATAGTTGGGCAGCGATCGAGCCAGCGGGGATTGATTTATTGCGTCTAGTTTAGACACGATAAATCAACCCCCAAGTGCTTTCCCCTTGACTCCTGTACTCCTGTGCTGCGAGAGGTGCAAGCAGAGTCGACAGTGGAGCAGCAGCTCACTGCAGTGAAGACATCACGGTAAGTCAATCTACGGACGCTGACTCCAGCTACGTTATTCACATAGCTGTAGTTGTGTAACTTAGATCGATCCTGCCCAGTGTAGACCAGAGATAATGAGAGTCTGGCTTAGCCAGCCAACACTGCTGTAAGCCTGGGACCAGAAAGAGGCAGCCCAGAGCAAGGCCCTAAACAGCCCGATGCTAGTACGAGTTTGCCAGGTCTCAGAGTGGCTGATCAGACCGGGGGCAGGGCCTGAGTTTTTCCAGCAGCGAGGCTGCAAGTGAAAGTCAACCACAGAGACAGAAGCTGCCTTTTCTGGCTTTACTCTTGCAGCTGTTCATCTGGTCTCCTCTTATCTTTCAGATTGTAACAGCGGCCGCTCAAGTGCATCTCAACTAATTTTGTCTCTTTTCCCCAAATGTATAGCAACTATCATCTGTAACGCCACCTGAAAGACTGGCAGAAACGGGGAGTTTCTTTCTAAAATCTCTCCAACTATAGGGAAAGGGAACAAGGGATGCCATTAAAATGACAGCTTGATTTAATATTTTACATTTCAAACTGTTTTTCCTTATTTTCTGTATCTTGAATAAAAGATTAAAATGATATTTAATAATGTGCTTCCCGTGGTGCTAAGCCGGCTGTGGTCCCCACACATTGTTTAACTCTGTTTAACGTTGGACAGTTGCAGGGCCAGGTTAACGCTTTTGACTCATTGGGCCCATATGCTCCATCTAAATTAATACATCAGTGGTGAAATGCAACCACCTCTGGGGTTGGACGTGGCAGCTGACTAACAGGGCACAACAACACTGCATGCATTGAAGACACAAGGAGAATACTGGGTCCAGTTTGACCAGCAGGAATTTAGGGAGACAAGGTAGGTGAGGTAATATCTTCTATTGGACCACCTCATCTCTCTAATATCCTGGGACCAACCCAGCTCAACTACACTGCATCCAGGAATTTAGGGAGGGAGGCTGGAACTGCATGCATCTGAATCAACGATAACGACATCACCATGCTGGGGCAAGGAGGGAAGTATGTAACTCAAGGGGAAGACAACGGTCTATTTCAAACAACCCCACCCCTTTGCAGGCTCTGACTCTGGGTACAAAAGCAATGGGTGGATCAAAGGACAGACAGGTCAGAGCCTCTCACTGCAATCTCAAAAGCTGTTAAACAGCTGTTCAGCCAGCTGCAAACACTCTCAGATTAGGGTTGGACACCCAGCGAGGGATTCCCCCTCCCACTCCACTGCCCCATGCTGCAGCAAGGGGCCATCCCACTGGCTTAGCCGGTCAGGGATGGATCTCCACTGGTCCAAGGCCCCATACAGGTTAGCTGGGCAAGCTCCAAGGTAGGTGAGGTCAGATGTGGGAGGAGACATGGCATGGCTTGTACAGCTTCCCATAGGCAGTGCAGGTAGGCCATGGCTCGAGTTACACCACAGGTGTTTTGGTCCCCAAGCAGCCTGTGGGGGTGGGGTATGAAGCCACCGGAGCTTCTGCTCACCCAGCACTGCGGGTTTGGGATCCAAACCCGCCCCCTGGTTATACAAAGCACATCCCAGGACCTGCCACCCCAAGACTGCAAAGAAGGATACCCACCTCTTTTAACGTGGTTTCTACTAGAGTGGGAAGTTTGACAAGCACCTCCTTCACCTGCACCAAGATCTGCCCAAGGGGAAAAGGGAAGAGTTAGCAAGGGCAGGAAACGAACGACACAGCCCTGTCTCCAGATACAACAGGTCCCCGCCCTTAGCCAGCGTCTTGCTGGGCGTGTCCCTGCCTTGCAAACAAGGGGCCTGACACACAGGTTGGACAGTTCAGCTCCCAGCATGCAATGTGCCATCTCTATGACTTGGAAGCACTGCATGCTGGGATGTGTAGTCTTGGTGGCCCCCTCTATGGCTGCAAGCTGGCTCCATTTTACACCCTGGACTCCTGTCGGCCTGACGCGGCAGTCTTTGTCACTCACAGCTGGGAAAGAGGATGCCAGCTCCTTCCAAAGAAGGGGGCGAAGGATTCCACGCATGAGCCTTCTCCCCCATGGCAGGGCAGGCGGGCAATTACCTGATAGGCACATTTTCTGTGAAGTTTCTTTTGATCCTTGTACCATTGCATTAACTCCTTCATGAATGCTAGCGTCACCTTCCCATTGTCCAGCTTGGGGCCACTGTACTCGTCCTCGATGGCTGGCAGAGGTGGAGACAGGAGGAGGGGAGAATCACCCATTAGCAATAGGATGGCACCCAATAATCCAGAGCCCTGCAGGCACTGCCCCACCTCCCTCCGCTGCTTACACGGGCTGCCCGCTTCCACCCTACACATCCCCAGCTGCACAGGAATCCTCTCCTTCGTGCATCAGCTTAGAGCCAAGGCTTAGAGCCACGGCTGCCAAAGGAAGAGTCCTCAGGGGACTGATCCTGCCAGAGGCAGAGTCCCCTTGATTCCCACTCCAGAGGGTGCTCGACACATCATGGGATGAAGCCCCATCGGCTCAAACAGGCCCTGGAACCAAAGACATTCATCTGACAGAGGGACAAGCCACTGATCAAAAAATCTCCACGAATTGTCCAGGGGAGCCCAGCAGAGGACACTGAGCTGGCACAGGCAAAGAAGCGGATTAGGTGCACGTTTTGGGTGCTGGAGCTGGTCCCAGGTAGAAAGAACTGATTCCTACCACAAGCACAAAGTTCTGCTGAGCGGATGGATGATCCTGTAGCCATTTGTTCGGTAAAGGAGCTGGCACTTGGAATTTGTAAGCACTCCTCTTCCCAAACGCTGAACAAGGGCAATTAACCGCTGGAACCAACTCCCAAGAGAAGGGGTGGATTCTCCATCTCTCAACGGCTTCAGGTCAAGACTGGACGACTCTCCGGGAGAGACACTTAGCCCACCACAAAGTTAAGGGGCTCAGCACAGGGGTAGCGGGATGGGTGTTATACAGCAGATCAGACTACATGACCTAACAATCCCTCCCGGCAATAAAATCGAGGAATCTGTGCCCCCAAAGGGTCAGAATTTCAAGAGCTCTCAGCACCCAGTAGCATGAGCTTTTCAAAAAACTGGCCTAGGTGATGATTTGCTATGATTCACGTTTCCTTGTAATTTTCCAGCTAGAGGGCTATTTACAGACGCCCTGGGATTGTTGCTTTAACTGCTCAGCTTTTCCTAACGGCTGCTTCCTAGCTACTTCTTGGCCTTTCCCCGTATTATTTGCATGACTGTTGTACCCTGGAACCCACCCCATTCACTCAGCTCAGCAAGACAGGAATGCCGGTCCGATTCCAAACAGTGCGTCTTGGATTTACACAGGCACTGACTTTTATCGTCTCGCACGACACAGTTCACTTATGGGTGAGGGATGTACCACAGTTTGTGGAGTCAGCTCTGACTCAGAGAACCAAAAAGTCAGAGGTGAAGAGCCCCAGTAAACTGGAGCTAATCCAGTGGCTCCCGGCAAGCGGTCTGTCAGCAATACATGACAACACGTCTACTATCTACCGCAGACACACCCTTGAAAGCAAAGAAGTGAAAAGGGATAAACCATTAGCGGTGCTCCAGCCCCTTTACGCCGAAGAGCCAAAGTGGTGTAAAGGGGCCTAACCCCCCCCCAGATCCAGCCAGGCCAGGATTCTCCCCGGCGCAGGCACTGTGGAAGCTAGCTGTAAGGCTGTTAGCAGAGGACCCTCTCAGAAGCGCCGGCATAAGGGGGTGTTGGGGTCAGGATGCAACCTATAGAGCTGTGACTTAGACAGGCCCCCAGGACTATCTAAGATATGCTGGCAGGGCCTTTCCAGCCCCTGAAACACTCCAAGATTGGGAGGGCACAAAAGTGGCTTAAAGCCACCCTAGCGCCCCCCCTACTCTCAGCTGTACTCTAGCTCTCAGCAGACCCCCCAAAGGCACCCAGAGTGTCTATCTTCTACTCCTGCAGCCAGACACCACCCTCCACAGCCAATACATCACAGCCTTCGCAGCCGTGTCTCACCCTCGTCCCCCCAAACACACCCTATGAAGGACACGGTCAAGTCACGGATTGTATAAATCTGGCACTTTCTGGTTGGAAGAGGACACACATTCCTCTCTTGCCTGGCCGACGGAGTGGGTTGACACAGGGCCAGGCTGACAAATCTAAGATCCCAGAATGTCTGTAAATAACCCAGAAGCCAGCAGGTTACAAGGAAAAATGATTTGGGTGATTCATCCAAAAAAACCAAAGGGGGCGGGGAGCAAAGCCTAGCCACCTCACCTGCGTGGTGTGTGAAATAGATGGCTTTGATCCTAGAGCCTGGTTCCCCGAGCCACCAGACTACCTGGGCCTCTTCCTGAGACATCTGAAACATTAAGGGGAAGAGGGAGCTTTTGCTCTTACAAACAAAGCAAATTGGATCTAAGTCGCTGACAGAAAACAGCTCACAAAGCTCTTCTGGCAGAACCCCTTTTTACGAGCTTGGCACGGCACTCACTCCGAGGGGCTAACCAGTCTGAGTCTGGTTTCCAGAGTCGGGAAGCCTGGGTCCCTGCCACATATGACGCAGGCCCTTCTGATACTACCAGAATGGGGAAAAGGGTTACAGCCCCTGATCAGGACTTGGCAGAGCTGAGTTTAGTTCCTGCCTCTGCCATGAACTCGCTGTGTGCTCTGGGGCAAGAATTTTCAGAAGTGACTAAGCAGGTTTTCATTAAATCAACAGGAGCTGGATGGCTCAGTCCCTTAGGGCCAGGTTTTCAAAGATGTTTAGGAGCCTAAAGATGCAGCTAGGTGCTTAACTAAGGTGGGATTTTCCACGGTGCCTGGGCAGGTGAGGTGCCAAAACCCCCACTGATTTCACCTGCTTCTGTGCCTCCGAAAACTAGGTGCCAATCCACCTCTTTAGGTGCCTAAATCCCTTTGAAAACCTGCCCTAAGGGTCTGAGGCGCCTGAGTCTCAACGACTTTGGGTGATTTACAAACGGGGTTAAGGTGCTTTTGAAAGATTTATTCCCAATCTTTCTGGGCCTCAGCTCTTCATCTGTAAAACAGGGATAGCGATTGTTCCTTTGTCCCTTGCCTTATCTATTCAGACTGCAAGCTCCCCTAGGCAGGGACTAACTCACTGTGCCTGGCAGAACAGGGGTGCTGATCCCTAGCACATGTTACTGTATAGACAGATTCAAAAGCAACCGGGATTTCCCAGCTTCCAATCCTGGGTGTTACTCATGAATCAGCAGCCTTTGTGGTCAGGATACCACCACTTCAGGATGAATCTGCCCCAATTCTCTGCAAGGATGCCAGAGGCACACGGGAGAGCTCGGCTATGTCGGAATCACACACACATATTCCTCTCCAGCAACGTCCTTGCAGTCTCATGGCAATCACACACAGGAGGTGTGGCGCATGTGATCGTGGCGTGCGATCCCAGATTAAAACTACACGGAGCAGAGGCGACACAGAGGCCAACTAGCTATTATGTTACGCCCAGAGCCACATCTTTTGGTAGCTGCGTTCATGAGACATGCATCATTCGCGAGGCACTTATGGCAAGATACCCATGCAATAGGAAGCAAGACCAGATCGTAGTCTCCTCTGACTTCCTGTACAGCACATGCCAGAGTATTTCCCCTGTACCGAGCCTAATCACTTGTGTGTGACAGAGGCGTCTTTCAGCAAGGCAGCCAGGCTGGAGAACCCACCACTTCCCTGAGCTGTTTGTTTCAGTGGTTAGTCACCCGCACTGGTAAGCATTTGGTTCTGATTTCCAGCTGGAATTTCTCCAGCTTCACCTGCCAGCCATTGGTCCCTGTTCTGCCTTTCTCTGCAGATGTCAGAGCCCTTCATTCCCCCGGGATGTTCTCCCCGGGAAGGAGCTTAGACACTGTAATCTAGTCACCTCTCAGTCGTCTCTTGGATCAGCTACCCAGATCGAGCTCTGTCCGGCCCTGGCCCGCATTTCTCCAGCCCTCAGATCCATTTCCTGGCTCTTTTCTGCACCCTCGACAATTCTGCAACATCCTTTTTTAAAATGCGGGCACTAGAGCTGGAGGCAGGATCCAGCGTCGGCTCACCAAGGCCAGGTACAGAGGGAAAATCCCCTTCCCGCTATCCCCGTTTCAACATCCAAGGATCCCATTAGCCCTCTGTGTCCCAGTGCTGCTCCAGGAGCTCGTGGTAACTGCCCCTCCCCCAAGTTAGCCAGTTCTCCCCCAGCACCCCTGGAATCCATGTGACCAGAGAAGCCAGGCCCAGAGCCCCGCAGCCCAACTCACTCATGCTCTCTATGTCCAGGGAGTCAACCACAGAACGCTTGTGCTCGTCACTGGCGATGGCGCGCTCAAACGCCTTCTGCTTCACGATCTTGTTGCACTCCTGATACTTCATTTTGGCATCTTTGTCATTTGGCTTCACCTTCACCACCTGGAAGAGAGAGAGCACAGAGCCCATCACAGGCCAGCGTCAGGCAGGAAGGAGAAACAGAGGGAAAGGCAGACGCAGGGGCATGGCAAGGAGAGGCCCGGGGAAGTGTGAGACTGGCATTAGGCTGGGAGGCACTCTGTGGGGAGTGGGGTCAAGTGCTTAGAGCAAAGGGGCTGAGAAGCACGACTCCTGGGTTCTATTCCCAGCTCTGATATGGGAGTGGGGCCTAGTGCTTAGAGCAGGGCAGGCTGGGAGTCAGGACTCCTGGGTTCTCCTAGCTCTGTAGTGCTGGGCACACCACTTAGTCTCACCCACCGAAAACACGGTGACCCCCTTAATAGACACCGTCATTAGTGAGGAAGGCGGGGCCTGCACCCTACCTAGTGGCACTATAACGCTGCTGGGTGAACCATGAGAAGGTGGGACCTGGACACATATAGGGCAGAAGTTAGGGGGCTATTTTTCTGGACATCACCACACCTGTGTGTCCCAAACAATGGGACCTCTCCCTTTCCCCAGGGGAGACAGTTCACAGTCTAGCCTGACCAATGGGAAACATTCCCCAGGACAGGGGCTAAAGATCCCTTTGTTCAGTTCATCCCAGTCCTACCTGTCCCCCACCCCGTTTCAACCCATCACCCTCCTGGGTGCAGACACCTTCCATGGCTAGCTCTGCTCTCAGCTACACCCAGGTGATGTTACCGACCAGGTGTTGGCAAAGGCAGAACTTGAGCCAGAGCGTTGCAATGCCAGAGGGGACCGCGGCGCTGATGCTGGGTTCCCCGCACAGCGCCCTGCTCACACTCACCGTCTCATAGTCGCGCAGGGCGGCCTTGAACTTGCCCAGGGCCATGTTGCTGGTCGCCCGCCGGTAATAGCCTTTGATGTACTTCTTGTCCAGCTCAATAGCCTTGGTGGCGTCAGAGAGCGCGTAGCCATAGCACTCTGTCCGCAGGTAGGCCAGGCTGCGGTTGCCGTAGTAGATGGCATTGGCGGGGTTCAGGTCGATGGCCTCACTGTAATACTTCACAGCGTTCTCGTAGTCCTTGCCTGAGGGAGGGGGGGGGCAGAGCGGAGACGGGGTGTCAGCAGGATGACCAGGCCCGAGCAGCTCCTGGGGACCCAGGAGCGTTTTGCAGGGGTAACAGAGCCATTCAGGGGCAGCAACAGCAGCAGGAGGCTGCCTGCAGGCGTGGGCTGTTCCCGAGCTCTCTCTGACGCACCAGTCAGAATCAAGGGCACGAGTCAGCAGAACTGAGGCTCCCTCCACCTCCCCCAGCTTAGCAGTGACAGTGAGGGCACTCACCCCCGACACCCCCCAGGGCACTGCCAACTACCTCCCCAGTGGTGCCAGCAAGGACTTCCAGAGGGGGTGAGCCTGCCTGCCCCAGCCATGGTAAGCCAGCAGTGCCCCTTTCCCACTCCTGCGGCGCCTCCTCACTGTAAAGGTGGCACCTACAGGTCCATCGTAAGGCCCAGCACTCACAACAGCCATCAGGTACCCAGGGCTCCCTTGCACCCCTCCAGAACTCAAGCCGTCCCCGTAGAGGCTGGTCCCCAACCCCCAGCAATTTTGCCAGAATGTGGCCGGGGGCCTCTCCCCACCCTGAAGCAGAGCCGCATTCAACCGCATGTTGGGATTGGCCCAGCCCCACAGTGCTACATCAGAGGCCCAGAGAGGAAGGCAGAGCCTAGAAAGCCTTTGTCCACCCCAACCCCCTCAGAGAGGCTCTCTCAAGTACAGTGGAATAGAGAGAGAGAGAGAATCTGGAGCAAGACCTGAGGCCTGAAGCACCGTCAGCAAAGCCAGGCCATGCTAGGAGACAAAGTCAGGCCCTGCCATCAAACAGACGCTTACAAGTTCACCGGCCGGTACACGAATTTGGCAAAGGCACGGCTAGCAGGGCTGAGACCCAGGTGCTCCTGAGTACTAGGCACTGGGTATTCGTGTAATACATCCCAGAAGAGAAGACTCACCCAGGTACACCCTAATCGAGCACAAGATAAGATGGTTTGACAGAAGTGATGAATAGGGATGTTTTGTTCGAGACATCAGCAGCAAGGTACAAGGGGAGGTAACCAACAGATGTCAGGAAGCAAGGAAGGTGGTACATAAGTTGTTTGTTCACTGTACAAATATCATCATACCACACCCTGATTCTTCATGCTGGCTTAGGGGCCATCCTGACGTTGAACATGCTGGTACCTTGCCACGAGCATATAAGCAATGCACCCATGCAGCGTATGGGACGCTGATAACGCGCTTTGGAGACAGTAAACCTGGCCGAGCCTTTCTGCCATCAAACCGAGCCCGTGGGCTTTCTGGGCAGTACTACTGAGGTCCTCTGAACCAACTACCTGTGCAGAGATGCGACAGCATGCAGCAAAAACTCACACGCACGTAGATGTGCAAAGTGAACACGAGTTCAAAAAGGACAGTGGGGAAACATGGCCTGGAATCTGTAAAGTGGACTAACACTTAGACTTAATGCATTAAAGACTAATGAACTAACTGCTTTAATGGGAACCATTAGAAAATTGTAATGAATTTCTGTTGCAGAGACACAAACTTTCTCAATTGCTGCAAGAGGTGGGAAATCCATTTGGAGGAGAAGCCGTTGCTTTTTTGAACATTACTAGGCTCTTTAAGTACCCACACATTTGGGTTTGAGAATAACATTACTCAAATGATTACTCTGGTAACTCAAAACCATCCTGCGATGTAGGAACATCACGGGGAATTGCACCTGCAGGAGTGCTTTCAATGTAAACTGGATAGAGGGGAACACAAGTTGCAAAAGTAGCTGCACTCAGACAAGTGTGAAAACTAATGAAAGGAAAACAAATTAAAGTAATTATTGGGACCAATTCGGATGATGTGTACAAAGGTGTTACAATCTACCTTCCCTGGTAGAGTACTATAAACTGTACAGGAATGGACGGGTCTGAGATTAAACATGAGCCACTACGGCAAAGATTAGAGAACCTGGCAATTAGTTATATATATAAAAAATCAGAATAGTTAAAATAACGTCACGTTAAAAAGGGAGGGGGGCACTGCAGTGGGGGAAACGAACAAGCAGATAGATTTGAGGGTACTTTGTGTGAAACCACACCTGTAGCTGTAAGCACCCACACTCGGGCCAGGGAAGAACAAAAGAGAAGTAGAGAAAAATCAGGAAGGAACACAGACGCTGCAGAAAATGCAAGATGACTTATCAAGCAATGGATTTCAGAATGCCTTTCAAAGCAGCATGGGGTTACAATAAAAGAATTTACTCTTGGCCAATCCAGAGAAAGATTGGATTTTAGTAATTCCACAGCAGCTATGACATTGATTGGAGAGCTGGATACGTGAATCTCTTGTAGGGGGCCATCTCACATTAGAAGAGGCTATAAGCTGGTGGCCAAGGATAAGGGAAGACATGGAAATGCATACACACTGCTGCTTAACATGTGCAAAACAAGATCCTGCACAACGAATGCATCAGGCTTCAAAAGGGCTGTTCCAAAGCCTGCGGGTGGATTTTGTAGGGCCTATAACATCTAGGAAGAACTGATTTTTGTGTGTCATTGTGGATAGTTCCAGTAAGTGGGTTGAGGCATTCCCCACAAGAAAGGAAGGTAGCAATGTCACCGCAAAGCCTTAATGAGAGAAATATTTCCTAGATGGGGTTTACCTCAGTGTCGATTCTAATAATGGGCCAGCATTTATTTGACATGTACCGAAGCATGGGAGCTCGGGCTGGTGTTCCCTTTCCATTGCAGATCCCATGCCACCCTCAGGCCAGAGGACAAGTAGAAAGAATGAATAAATCTCTTAAAATTGAGTTATCTACAGTACGTGATGAACTAGGCACAAATTGGGATCCAGATCTCCCATGGGTGCTGATGAGAATCCACAGACGTCCAAACCGTACAACTAGGTTTAGACCACATATAATACTGTTTGGAAGGCCTATGCCTGCATGGGAAAATCTATTCTACCCTCCAGATTGAGAAGCCATAGCAGTATTGGCCACAAAAACCTGAATGAATAGTGTTAAATATTGACTGGGCCCAGTCTAGGGGTCAGCCTCAGCATAAGCAGCTGTGCAACAGCAAAAAGTGACCCAAGTCTTTCATGAAAATAGTGGCAATTAGGAACTAACTAATGCAGGGGTAGACAACCTATGGCATGTGTGCCGAAGGCGGCACGCAAACTGATTTTCAGTGGCACTCACACTGCCGGGCCCTGGCCACTGGTCCAAGGGGGCTCTGCATTTTAATTTAATTTTAAATGAAGCTTCTTAAACATTTTAAAAACCTTATTTACTTTACCTACAACAATAGTTTAGTTCTATATTACAGACTTATAGAAAGAGACCTTCTAAAACGTTAAAATGTATTATAGGCATGCAAAACCTTAAATTAGAGTGAATAAATGAAGACTCGGCACAGCACTTCTGAAAGGTTGCCAACCCCTGCACTAATGGTTAAAACTGTCCCACCACCCAAAAAGAAATGGAATGGCGCAGTCCACATCAGACTATAAATAAACTGGGACCATCACTGTACCTGGTCGAAAGAGAGAACCAACCTCGGCGGAAACACACCATGCAGTTCAAAGAGTTCAGGGCTTAAACTGTATGTTACATCTCTTGCACTTGTTTTTACAGACGATCTCTCAAGATAACCATCTACAAGTAAAATGGAATCTTTTCAAATTGGGATGGAGTTTTATTAAATTTGGACCCAAGGGCTGTATCAGCGCCCCAGGCATTAACACAAGTAGCCTGGAATCAAATGACAACCTGTCCTGTCAGACAGTTAACCGGAAAAGGATGAATATTATGGAAAATAGACAATGTACTAACTATTTGGTGAAATAATATACATAACAATATGGAAAATGGAACAGGAAGGAAAGAAAACAATCTGGATGCTGGGCTGGATGGACAACTGCCAGGCCTATAATCCAACCAAATCCTAGATGTTTTTATTTTATTTTATTTTATTTTTTGGAAATCCCATGAGAGGATGAAATTTTGGTTGAATTGGATGTGGAGTGCTGGCAGAAAATGGCTTTTGCAATAGAACCAATGGTGCCCTTTCCAATGTACCTCAGTCAAATAAGGTTTACAATACATACAATTAAGCCGCTTTTAAAAAAACACCCCAAAAGTGATTGTTTTTGTTTTCACAGGTCATGAAATTAATCTGGATACAAGGACTGCTGAGTGTAATGGTAGCGATCCAATGTGCAGAGGGACTGGCTAACACCCAAACACTAAACCAGATACATTTCGTGACCAGAGAATTTGGGTAGAAATTTCAAATAATCCCACTGTACTGGAAGCAGCCAGCCAAGCTCATCCTGCAGGAACTGTTCTAAATGTAATATGTGAAACAGAACGAAGACTGTAGTCGAGCTACACCAAAGAGTGGCCGAGGGGCTAGCAGCAGAGCCCTGCACCTGGGCCGGCAGCAGAGGCGTTAGCAGGGAGCCCAGACCCATGCCGGAAGCTGGGATGCCAGGTGCGGGCAGCAGTGGAGCCCTGCATAAGACATGGGGGTGCTGCAGCACACACCTCTGCACCCCTAGCTTCTTGCCTATGTGAACTCCTTAACAGTTAATGTTAAAAAGATAGAATTTTAACAGGTTAAACTGTTATTATTTTTAAACTCTATTAACATCCCTAGCCATTACCTGTACTTTAACTCCCAACACTGACTCAGCTGTTACAGAAAACACTGACACACCGACACACCTGCAATTAATAGCCGCATTGTACAGGAATCCCCGCAAGCTAAGGAAAAGAAAGCAGGAATTCAGGAGAGGGAACAAGTCTCACTTACAAAACATCAAAGAGTGGAACGTCCAATTACAGTTATAGCAGGGGATAACCTTACTTTGCCGTGTAATATTAAATCATTCCCACGTGACAATGCTGATGTAGCAGTTGATTTTATTTTAAAGCTGTCAACCCAGTAATGAACCACATGGAAGGAATCACTAAAATATACAGGGCCTTGACAGAGTAATTTTTATCAACGTAGAGGATAAGTGAAGTGCATCCATTTGTATTAATTATCTCCAGTTGGAAGATGAGGCTTTATACACAGGAATTTGGGGAACGTCTCCAGGTATTAGCATATGTATTTATTGTGTGAGGGTGTTACTGACCTGTTCGACCGTGGTACCAATCTTATACCTGCAACTTAGTCTACCACTATCACTGCTCCATCAATGAAATGCCCACATTTACAACTGGAATCGGGCATCTTCCTACATCCTACCACTGAGTTCCTGGTGGAAAATGCGGGATGGATGGATGGATGTACCACTCAAATTATAATTTCACCAGTATGGCTATGCACATCCACCAATAAGACTGGTTTAATACAGAGATCAGGGTACAGATACAATATTGGAAAGGTTTTCAAAATCCTTTAATGAAGTGACAAGGATGGGAAGAGAGAAGTGTCACAGACACAATGTGGGGAGGCTCAAGCCTCGGCCTGTCTGTATGGAAGACAGGAGATATTGAAAACCTAAATCTAAAAAAGAGCAGCAGCATCAATGGGGTAGGAAAGGCAGTGAAACCTGGACGACGTATTCGCCTGTTGCTTTATCAACACGCAATAACCATTGATAATATACATTTGATTGCTCCCAGGTTTGAATACCTCAGCGTCACTATCCTTTCAATGACTTACGCCTGGATGAATTCTGCACGAAAAAAATAAAAATTCTGCAATTTTTTTGTCAAAGGAACGTAATATAATCAAGGTGGTTTCAATTATTATGGTCATTTATTTAAACTATAGTACAATACATGGAGAATGGGAGTGGGGAGCATTGGCAGAAATCTCCAAGCCCCCTCTGTCTAACAGTAACGTACCTAGTATTGACCCTTTACTTCTAGTTATTAGTCAACAAATAAATGCAGCCATATGCTCAGTGTTACCTCACAGGAAACTGAAGAGCAGGCAGGCTGCTACATTCTGCTCTGCCTGAGGGAACAGAGCCTGCCTAGCCCATACGTACCTTTTCAGAACCATTCCCAAATCCCCGCCCTTCCATGCGGAGCATGCTGCAATAGCAAGTGAGAGGGAAAGTGTGTGTGTGTCTCTCTCTCTCACACAGGCCTGCCCAGCCCCCCTCACCCCACCCCGAGTGGTGATTTACATTTCTGCCGGCTGCTCTGGGTGTCCAAACTGACCTGCCTGCACTTCTGGGGAGGGAGCGCACGACCACTCTTGCAGCTTCCCTTTGCTTCCCCGTCAGAAGTCATTTTTCTGCGGGGAAGCACAGAAATATGCAGGGGACCATGAATTCTGCATGCGTGTAGTGATGCAAAATTCCCGCAGGAGTAAATAATCAATAGTTTGGAAAATAATGATACTTCATTGGCAGTGGCTTGGGTAACCTATGGAGATAGAGTAATTGAAATAATCAAACAAGGGTTATTACATATAAGGTTACAAAAATGGCCCCACTTATTAAATGGCACCACTTTTATAAAACAGATACAGGAGCAAGAAATAAAGACTATTACCCCAGATTTCTTACAATTTGTTTTCTAGACAGTTGTAAGAAGAGTAAAAATATTCAAATTATGATGGCCATCCCAAGGTGGACCCAAGCCCCAGTAAAGGTATCTTACACCAACAGTGTAGGAACCTTAGTAAACAACACTTATGTGCAACCTTATCGTAGTGTGCCAGGGTGGATTTGATTTAAATCAAATTGATTTAAATTATGACTTAAATCACTAGTCAGGAAGACCTGATTTAATTATGGATTTCTACTTAAAAGTGCATTCTTGTTGGGCGTTGTAACCTTAACACATATTCTACACCGGTAGAGAAACTTCATTAAAACTTCATTCCCAAACTGGGTCTCTCTTACACCTGCTGCCATTATAGGTTTTCCCTTCTAGTGGGAGAATGGTATAGTAGATCTCAAATCAATGAAGGCTACACTCAGAAAGACCTCAAGACTTCTGGAATATGCTGCTCAAACCGTTTCACTTTTGTTTCTACTGCCTGTCCCTCCCTTCTCACATTTATCTCCAGACTTCTTCTCCTTGTCCAGATCTATTCTGCCCCCAACAATGTACAGTTCATTGAACTTTTTGAAACTTTGCACTTTTAGAGAGAGGTAAGGGATTGACTCTGTGTACATAAATCTGCAGAGGGACAATAGGGTTGAGGTCTGTTATTTAAAAACATTTTTGCTGTTAACAATCATGTTATCTCTGGAAACACAAATCCACAGTTTGAAAACTACAAAACTAAGCATCTCTGATGGTATCTTCAAGACTGAGCACTAAGCATCTCTCATGGTATCTTCTAGACTGAGCACTGAGTCCCACTGGATAGATAGAAAGATTAACCTAAATAATCTATACAGAAGCCCTTGGTACCCCATAAAATTGGGTCCCTAATCCATTAACTATTGGAACTCATTTACAAAACTTTTCTTAAACATTACATGAATATATTGTCTCATACTATAGAACTAGGATTTATCATTCGTATTCCATGATGAGATATCTTTGAGCTAAAATGTATCTTAATTAAAACTTTCTTTAGATAGGTTCTTTCCTTAAAAGCATTTTATCAAAAAATTCTATTTAAATTAAAAAATCTGATTTTGTTTATATATGTATTTTTTAAATCATTCATTTTTATCCACCCTGGTGCGCAGCACCTGGTGACACAAATAGGTTCTGAAATCAACCAGGCTGGCTGCACAAAGAATAACGAGTGGTAGCTGTGTGAAAGCTACGCAACTATTGACATGAACAGTACAAAAAACCGCTGGCCTTGACTGGTACAGAAAGAATTGGTCAAGGATTTGGTTTGTGCATTGGGAGTCTAATTTCACAATGAATGAACAAACTTGTCCTGGACTCTCCGTAAAGGTAACGAAACACAATCCAAACTGGAACTCACTCTTTCTGGCCAACCAGTGGCATGAACACTATCACTCTTCCCAATAACATAAATCATGTAGCGATCAGGTTACTTCCCACCATTATGCAACTACATTTAAATATACAGGACTCAGTAGCACAAACCAAGGAAGCTTTGGTACCCATAGCAAATCTAATTCAACAACACTTAGAGGAGATGGCGTACAAGAGGGGGTGGAAACACCTTGGTGGGCCATTCCAGAGGACATCACTTCACATCCTATAGCAGGGGTTCTCAAAGTGGAGGTTGGGACCCCTCAGGAGGTCACGAGGTTATTACTTGCGGCTGGGGGGTCACAAGCTGTCAACCTCCACCCCAAGCATTCATAATGGTGTTAAATAAATTAAAACACTTTTTTAATATATAAGGGGGGGTCACATTCAGAGACTTGCTATGTGAAAGGGGTCACCAGTAAAAAAGTTTGAAAGCCACTGTCCTGTAGTCAGAACACTCAGCCTAATTCTTATGGTGGTAGAAGTAATTGCCCTCACTGGACTGTGCTGTTCTATCCATTATCAAATGAAAACGGTAAAATTACAGCAGCAGATTGGAAAAGGCTTGGCTTGGCTTGGCTAGGCTAGGCTATTAAAGCCATGGTAATGGATGAGGTTTAGACACTTATACTCATGCGACCATGGATGATCACTAGGTATTCTTATGTTATTCAATGTTTTATTATTTTATAATCAACTATAAGCATTATATGCAGTGGTACTTACACCACACAAACTACACATATATTACTTGTATATAAATCATTATTTTAGGTACATGGAAGTGTCTCCAAGGCTCAACCATAAAACACCCTTCAATCAAAGTCCCAGACCTAACATTTCCAGGCCCACCATATGGGGCTAAGAAAAAACTGGAAACGAAAATCTGCCTACCAGTCGTATGTGGGAATGTGCAGCCCAAAGGACAGATGGGACATGAATATGTGGATGGGAACATAAGGTAGAGCCATGTAACAGCGTTTAGCGCACTGGCTCTTCTTCAGTCCACACATTAGGTTCTTCTGGGATGAGTAAACATGCTCCCCATTAAAAGGGCAAAAAACAGGGGAATGTGAGAGAGAGAGAGAGAGAGAGAGAGCACGAGCCTGGAGCAAGACCTGAGGCTTGAACCACCGTCAGCAAAGCCAGGCCATGCTAGGAGCCAAAGTCAGGCCCTGTCATCAGACAGACACTTGCTTACAAAAAAAGAACAGGAGTACTTGTGGCACCTTAGAGACTAACAAATTTATTTGAGCATAAGCTTTCGTGCGCTACAGCCCACTTCATCAGATGCATATGTTCCATTCTATGCATTCGATGAAGTGGCCTGTAGCCCACAAAAGCTTATGCTCAAATAAATTTATTAGTCTCTAAGATGCCACAAGTACTCCTGTTCTTTTTACGGATACAGGCTAACACGGCTGCTACTCTGAGACTTGCTTACAAGTTCACCGGCCAGCAAATGAACTTGGCAAAGGCACAGCTAGCGGGGCTAAGACACAGGCACTCCTAAGTACAGTAACTCCTCACTTAACATTGTAGTTATGTTCCTGAAAAATGCAACTTTAAGTGAAACAATGTTAAACAAATCCAATTTTTCCACAAGATGTAATGTAAATGTAGGGGGTTAGGTTTCAAGGAAATTTTTTGGGGCAGACAAAAGGCATTATATCCTGTACTGTACTGTGGTTGGGAGGTGCCCCTGGCTTACCCCATACAGGCACAGCCCGCTGCAGACAATGAGGGAGGCAAGGACACTAGGAAGTATCATGTGCAGCAGCAGCTTCCCCCAGAAGAATAGGCGCCATCTTTGCCGGGGGATGCTCCAGGCCTGCCTTTTCCTGGTCCCGCTCCACTCCAGGCCCACCTCTTCCCATCCCCACTCCACCTCCTCTCCAGAAAACGCTAACTCCCCACTCCTCCCTCGCCCTCCCAGCGCTTCCCTGTCACCAAACAGCTGTTTGGCAGCGCTTAGGACTTTCTGGGAGGGATGGGGAGGAGTGGAGACATGGCTCTTCCCCGCTCCCCACCCCCAGCTGTTTGGCGGCGGGGAAAGCACCGGGAGGGAGGGGGAGGAGGTGGAGAAGAGGAACTTCTGCAATTTTCCCTTGTAAAATTGCTCTCTGCCACAGAATACTACAAGCAGTGGACAGAGCAGGCAGCCAAATGACATTATAAGGGAGCATTGCACAACTTTAAACGAGCATGTTCCCTAATGGAACAGCAACGTAACTTTGAAACAACGTTAAGCAGAAGGACGTTAAGTGAGGAGTTACTGTACTAGGCATTGGATGTTCATGTAAACACATTCCAGAAGAGGAGACTTGTCCAGGTCCACCCCAACTGAGCACAAGATAAGATGGTTTGACAGAACGGATGAATAGGGATATTTTGTCCGAGATATCAGCAGCAAGGTACAAGGAGAGGTAACCAACAGATGTCATGAAGCATGGAAGATGGTATGAAAGAAGCTGTTTGTTTCATCCCATAAATATCAAGGTACCACCCCCTGGATTCTCTGTACTGGCTTAAGGGATGACTTGACGTTGAATGTGCTGGTACCTTGTCACAAGCATATATGCAGTGCACCCATGCAGTGTATGGGACGCCGATCACGTATTTTGGAGACAATAAACTTAGCCAAGCCTTTCTGCCACCAACCTGAGCCTGTGGTCTTTCTGGGTAGCACTGTTGAGGTCTGCTGAACCAACTATTGCTGGGACAGCCTACGGAGAAAACTCACACGTTCGCCAACTGACAGCACACAGAGCCCCTCACATGCTGACTGCTTCCTCCTAGAGAGATCAGGCTGAAGTCATCGAACAGCCCCCCAAAATACCCTGCAGAGTCTGGACAGCCCAGAGTTGGACACAAAGCCTGGAGATCGTGTCCCTTGCTGAGGTCTAGGCACCCAGCTGCTCCTCCCTCAGCAGAGCCCTGGCTGACTGCTGCTTTCCCACAGGACACAGCAGCTGCTGTACTTGGAACACTCACTCGCTGGCTGGCACCCCATTCTACATGGAGCAACCTGGCATGGACAGATGCCCAGCCTGGGCATCCCCACCTCCCCACTCATCACCTTTTAAATGAGGTCATTGATCAACACAAAGGTCACTGAAATCAGGGAAGGGCACAAGCTACTACAACCCACTGAATCCAGCATGGAGCTCCAGCGCAGACTGTCCCTTCACTACGGTGATTCCTCCAGGGCTTTGTCCCCTTCCTGGGGTTAAGAGCCTGTTACCCAGGAAACTTCTCCCTGACACTCACCTCTTGCTTTGCTTCATCCCCTTGCACTGCAGTAACATTCTCTGCCATGAATGCGACTAGGTCATTATGTACCACTCCCCACCTGTGGCTATTTGGCCAAACTAGGCAAGTTTCCCTCTCTCGACCTTTCCTATAAATCCGTTCCCCTCCAGCCCCTTGACCGTTTGTTTGCTTTTCTCTGAAATCACTGCAATCTTATTGACACTGTCTTAGCACTGACACCTCCAGAAATTAACACCGTATATTTCAAAGGGCTGTGAAGGAAGCCCCCTAGTGGCCGGTTCATTGCAAGTCACAAACCGGAAGTTTTATCAAACCAAAAATAGGAACCTGGATAAGATGCTGTATGTAACCCTTCAGGACTGAAAATCAATTACCTGATCACATTTTAAACATAAAATGAATTATTCTCCCCTGCCAAAACAGCAGAAATACTAGACTGGGGTAGGCAACCTATGGCGCGCATGTCAAAGGCGGCAGGCAAGCTGATTTTCAGTGGCACTCACACTGCCCGGGTCCTGGCCACCGGTCCAGGGGGCTCTGCATTTTAATTTAATTTTAAATGAAGCTTCTTAAACATTTTTAAAACCTTATTTACTTTACATACAACAATAGTTTAGGTTAAAATATAGCTGGACCTTCTAAAAATGTTCAAATGTATGACTGGCATGCAAAACCTTAAATCAGAGTGAACAAATGAAGACTCGGCACACCACTTCTGAAAGGTTACCAACCCCTGCACTAGACAATACAGCAGTCACTTGGAAGGCTAGGTCTCTGATCCTCTCAGCATTTGTGATATATCTTGACTTTATATATATCTTGACTTTAGCAAAGCTTTTGATATGGTCTCCCACAGTATTCTTGCCAGCAAGTTAAAGAAGTATGGCTTGGATGAATGGACTATAAGATGGATAGAAAGCTGGCTAGATTGTTGGGCTCAACAGTAATGATCAATAACTCGATGTCTAGTTGGCAGCTGGTATCAAGTGGAGGGATCGGTCATGGGGCTGGTTTTGTTCAACATCTTTACTAATGATCTAGATGATAGGATGAATTGCAGCCTCAGCAAGTTCGCAGATGACACTAAACTGGTGGGAAAGGAAGATATGCTGGAGGGTAGGGATAGAGTCCAGAATGACCTAGACAAATTGGAGGACTGGGCCAAAAGAAATCGGATGAGGTTCAACAACGACCAGCGCAGACTCCTGCACTTAGGAAGGAAGAATTCCATGCACTGCTACAGCCTGGGGACTGGCTAAGCAGCAGTTCTGCAGAAAAGGACCTGGGGATTACAGTGGACGAGAAGCTGGACATGAGTCAGCAGTGTTCCCTTGTTGGACAAATTGGAGAGAGTCCAGCACAGGGCAACAAAAATTATTAGAGGGCTGGGGTTCATGACTTATGAGAAGAGGCTGAGTGAACTGAGGTTATTTAGTCTGCAGAAGAGAAGAGTGAGAGGGGATATGATAGCAGCCTTCAAGTACCTGAAGGGGGGTTCCAAAGAGTATGGAAATAGGTGGTTTTCAGTGGTGGCAGATGACAGAACAAGAAGCAAAGGTCTCAAGTTGAAGTGCGGGAGGTATAGGTTGGATATTAGGAAACGCTATTTCGCTAGGAGGGTGGTGAAGCACTGGAATGGGTTCCCCAGGGAGGTGGTGGAATCTCCTTCCTTAGAGGTTTTTAAGGCCCAGCTTGACAAAGCCCTGGCTGGGATGATTTAGTTGGTGTTGGTCCTACTTTGAGCAGGGGGTTGGACTAGATACCTCCTGAGGTCTCTTCCAACCCTGATAGTCTATGATTCTATAATACCTCTCACTTGTACAGCACTTTTTATCCCTAGATCTCAAAACGTTTCCCAATCCTTAGTGTACATACTCCCACAACACCTCAGTGCGGCAAAGTGACTTTCCAAGGTTACACAGGGAGACTGTGGCAGCACAGGGAACTAGGCCTGCATCTCTACAGTCCTAGAGTGCCACGTTCAGTGGGCCATCCTTCCTCTATACACGTTTAGCCTCAACCATTAGACCATGGAACTCAGGGGGACCAGTCACAACGCGTGGACCTTTTGTGTGTGCAGTATAGGGGCTTCACTTCTAGTAAAGACATACCTGATCTGTGATCTCACCAGACGCTAAGCCAGGTGATATACTTTCCTATTTCTGCTCTCCATATTTTGGTTAGACACGAGTAAAAGCATTTTTTAGAAGCGCTGCCAGCAAGAGCCAAATCATTCACTAATGGGGAAGAACCTACTGCTCTGATCAAGTAATTTTATCATTGCATGTTCCTCTGAAGCAGCTGGTGCTGAGCACTGCGGAGAGATGGGAAACTGGAACTACCCCCCATTGGGTCTGATCCAGGTTGGCACGTTCTCTGTTCCTAGAGTCAGCGGCGGCGACAGGGTGTGTTTAAGTTCCAGGACAGGAAGTGCAGACTTCCTCATAGTCCTCCATCCTGCCTCGGAGGGATCATATCTAGAGGTAAGACTGGTACCTGGGGTTGGGAACATGACTTCCAGCCTCCTCCTGAAGGGCTGCCTGCAGAGAGGATGGTTAAAGTGATAAAAGAAATGACTGACCGAGCAAGGAAGAAAGGAGGCTCTCTCCTGCTGAAAAGCTCTCCAAGCTAGGGAGATGAAGTCTCTTTAGCACAAGGCCAGCCAGACAATCCCATGGACAGAAATTCAGGTCTAAGGACAAGCAGCCTTAATGAGCTCACACACATGGCCTATTCCAAGAGAGTTATGGTTGCTCTCAGTCTGGACATTAACCCCTCCAAATACAGAAAGAGGGAAGTTAAGCAAAGCAACAATCAAGTTAAAGTATTTCTTCAGGCGGCTCCCAGCTGGCAGGGCACAGCCAGGCTCTTCCTGTTTATGCCAAAGAAACAGGCCAGGCTGCTCCTGAAGCATTCAGAACCAAGCCACAAGGTGGGAACCTATGGGAACCAGTGCCCTATGCGACACCCATCCGCAATGTCTTCCCTCTCCCGCCAGTCCCTTGCTCCAATAATGTATTTCATCTCACTAACTATTAAGCGCGGCTCCACAAATCCTCCCCTGAGGGAATATGCCCTCTGTTGCATCAGACGGTACTTCCCTCTCCTCACCTCAGGTCTTGTCTACACATGAAAGCCACTCTGGAATTAGGTAGGGTGTGAATTTAAAGCAGAACCGCCATTCAGGAATAACTCCATGTGTGCATGCTCTTATCCAAGATCAAGAGAGATTTGCTCTGGTTTGGCTTAATCCATTTCTAAAACGGACTAAGCTAATTTGGAAAAAGGCACTCTTATTCCAGAATAAGAACTTGTCTACGTAAGATACTTTGCAATAAGGTAGGATGTGAATTTAAAACAGAATAGCTACTCCAGGATAATTGTGCATGTGGATGGTCTTATTCTGGAATAAGGATTTGTCTACACAAAAATGTTGCAGTGGTTTAACTTATATCTGATTTTAAACCAGTTTAGTTAAACCAGTGCATACTGCCGTGTGGATGTTTGATTTAAGAGGGGCTTACTTCTGGTTAATTTAAACTGATTCTTAATCAATTTAAGATCAACTGAAATAAGCCTGGTTTAAATGGAAATAAGTGTGTCCTCACACAGGGTTTTCACTGGTTTTATTTTAAACTGATTCAACCATGGAGTTATTCCAAAATAGTGCCACATGTAGACAAACCTTCTGACACATTGTCTCCTCTAACACTAACTCCATCAACAGATCACATCGTTATGCTAATCACTTCAGTTGAACACTTTCCCTCCCACCCCACGCCACTCACACATCCTGAGGCCCTTTGCTAGCTAAGCCTCTCTTACTCTGATTTAATACCCCAGTGATGGGTATCAGGGACACCTACACATCAAAAGTGAATCACTAAGTGTGCTGGCACAGTTACAGCAGTACAACCCTATTGTGTGGACACACTTACATCTGTATAAATGCGCTTAGATCAGTATAGTTTATTTTCCTAAGTGACCCCAGTGCAACTGCTTCTACATTAGAGTTTGTACTGGTGTAACTATTTCAGTTAAAAAAATAAATCACTTTCCAAGTCACAATAATTATACCCATAAAACTTTCCTGTATAGAGCAGACCTCAGCTGTTAGAAGAGGGAACCTGGAACTGGAACTCCTGGCTTCTACTCTCAGCTCTGCTACAGACTGCCTGGATGACCCTGAACAAGTCACCTCCCCTGCCCCATGCCTCAGTTTCCTCAGCTGTGAAATTAGGATGCCCAGGGAGATCTAGCGGCGAATTAACAAATCGTTGCAAACTGCTTGGAGATCCTGGATAAAAAGCAAGAGAAGGGGGAAAGCATTCGCTCTGAAACCATAACGCCCTTTCTGTTGGCACCCCTGCAAACGGAGCTGAGTGTGCAGGGCAGTGTGCTTTCACTGCTGGCACGAGGCCTCTGCCCTGAACGTAACAACAAATAATAGCGACGGTGATAATCCTGAGCTCTTCTCCAGCACTTTTCAGCAGTATATCTCAGAACATTGTACAGAGCAGAGCAATATTATTATCCCCGTTTTACAGACAGGGAAACTGAAACGCAGAGCAGGGATGCATCCTGCTCACGGTCATCCCACACACCATTGGCAGAGCCAGGAACACAAACCAGAAAAGCAGACTTTGACTCCCTCAGGGAACTGATGGGCAGGATACCGTGGGAGAACAACATGATGGGGAAAGGAGTCCAGGAGAGCTGGCTGTATATTAAAGAATCCTTATTGAGTTTGCAGGAAAAAACCATCCCGAAGTGTAGAAAATACAGGTCTGTCGCAACTTACGCGCATTTACCATGTGTGATTTCAGCTTTACGCTGAAGGGCCGGAGTCTGGGGGGGCATGGCCTCAAGTGGAAGAGGCGTGGCCTCAAGATGTAATGGTCCTGGGGCACCAGCTGTGGCTGGGAGTCCCAGGGCCTTTAAATCACCCAGGGGGCTCCCAGCTGCAAAGGCGGCTGGTAGCCCCTGGAGCGAACTAAAGGGCCCGAGGATCCAGCTACCATGGAGCACCAGGCCCTTTAAATGCCAGCCCCAGCCTGGCTGCCAAAGCTGCAGGCAGGATTTAAAGGGCTCCTCCAGGTTCCCCACCGCGGCAGGAAGCCTGGTAGAGCCCTTTAAATCCCGCCCGCAGCTCCAGCTGCCAAAGCTGCAGGCCAGCATTTAAAGGGAGGCGGCGGGAAGCCCGGTAGAACCCTTTAAATCCCGCCCGCATCTCCGGTGGCCGGGCCAGGGTGGCATTAAAAGGGCTCCTCTGGACTCCCCACAGCGGCGGGAGCCAGGAGGAGCCCTTTAAATGCCGTCCCAGCCCTGCCGCCGGAGCTGCGGGCAGGATTTAAAGGGCTCGGGGATATAATTTCCAGTATATGAGGTTTTCACTTTATACGATAACCGCAGAACGGAACCCCCGCATATGATAAGACTTACCTGTAGTAACTACGGCAGGCAACCAGCTTGGCTTAACTGTGAAATCCTTGCTGATCTTAAAGGCAAAAAAGAAGCTTACAAGAAGTGGAAGACTGGACAAATGACCATGGAGAAGTATAAAAATATTGCTCGGGCATGCAGAAGTGAAATCAGGAAGGCCAAATCACACTTGGAGTTGCAGCAAGCAAGAGATGTTAAGAGTAACAAAAAGGTTTTTTCAGGTATGTTAGCAACAAGAAGAAAGTCAAGGGGCCAGTCAGCCTCATCTCAGTCCCTGGAAAAATCATGAAGCAGGTCCTCAAGGAATCAATTCTGAAGCACTTAGAGTAAAGGAAAGTGATCAGGAACAGTCAGCATGGATTCACCAAGGGCAAGTCATGCCTGACTAACCTAATTGCCTTCTATGATGAGACAACTGGCTCTGTGGATGAGGGGAAAGCAGCGGAAGTGTTATTCCTTGACTTGAGCAAAGATTTTGATACAGTCTCACACAGTATTCTTGCCAGCAAGTTAAAGTAGTATGGGCTGGATGAATACACTATAAGGTGGATAGAAAGCTGGCTAGATCATCGGGCTCAACAATGGCTCCATGTCTAGCTGGAAGCCAATTTCAAGTGGAGTGCCCTAAGGGTCAGTCCTGGGGCTGGTTTTGTTCAATATCTTCGTTAATGATCTGGAGGATGGCATGGACTGCACCTTCAGCAAGTTTGCAGATGACACTAAACTTGGAGGAGTGGTAGATAAGCTAGAGGGTAGGGACCGGATACAGAGGGACCTAGACAAATTAGAGGATTGGGCCAAAAGAAACCTGATGAGGTTCAACAAGGACAAGTGCAGAGTCCTGCACTTAAGATAGAAGAATCCCATGCACTGTTACAGACTAGGGACTGAATGGCTAGGCAGCAGTTCTGCAGA
>NC_133779.1:5505780-5582810 GCF_003597395.2 Chelonoidis abingdonii
TTAGGTTGGATATTAGGAAAAACTTTTTCACTAGGAGGGTGGTGAAGCACTGGAATGGGTTCCCTAGGGAGGTGGTGGAATCTCCTTCCTTAGAGGTTTTTAAAGCCCGGCTTGACAAAGCCCTGGCTGGGCTGATTTAGTTGGGAATTGGTCCTGCTTTGAGCAAGGGGTTAGACTAGAAACCTCCTGAGGTCCTTTCCAACCCTGATATTCTACGATTCTAGGAGTCAATCCCCTGAACTAATGACTAGACCCCACAAGCCTCCCAGTTCCATCCATCCCACATAAGGCATGCATTTTTAACAGTGAGGGTAAACCACCTTTGGAGCAAGTTACCAAGGGTCATGGTGGATTCTCCAAGGTGGGATGGGTTTACATAAGAACAGCCACACTGGGTCAGACCAAAGGTCCACCTAGGCCAGTATCCTGTCTTCCGACAGCAGCCAATACCAGGTTTCTAAGCAATTTGCTCTGGAAATTATCAGGCGCAGTTCTCTGGCCTGTGCTGCATGAGGGGTCAGACTAGATGATCTGTTCCCCGCTGGCCTTGGAATCCATGACTGGAACGCAGGAGCCCCAAGTCCCACTCCCCTTCTCCAGCTACTAGACTAGGCTGCCTCTGGCAACCTACCACCTTCTCTGCTCCCCACATAGGACTCACTCTCTGGTAGCCCCTCCCCCACAGCTAGCAGGACCCTCCCACCATCATCCCTCCCACATGCCCCTTGGTTCCCCATCTAGCTGCCCCCTCCCTAAAATGGCTCCGTGTGTGCCAGCCCCCTCCCCGCTATGACTTTCCTCTATGTCTCCCATCTGGCAGGCCCCCCGCCAGACGGCCCCAATGGCTCCCCATCTGGCAGCCCCTCCCTCAATGGCTCAATATCTGGCAACCCCTCCCCCTATGACTCTGCTCAATGGCTCCTTATCTGGCAGCCCCTCCCCCCTCGACTCCCCCAATGGCTCCATATCTGGCAGCCCCTCCCCCCTCGACTCCCCCAATGGCTCCATATCTGGCAGCCCCTCCCGACTCCCCCAGTAGCTCCTGTTCTGGCAACTCCCCCCCCGCTACCTTTGAAGAACTCGTTGGCCTGGCTCTTGAGGGCCTCCGCCCGGTCCAGCGCCCCCGCCTCCCCCTCCCGGGGGGGCCGCCCGAGGCCGCCGCTCTGCTCCGCCCGCTCTCCCTCCGCCATCGCCGGGCCGTAAAGCGACCCTAGCAACCGCGCGCACCCAACGGCCCCGCCGAGCGCTGCCGCAAACAGCAGGGGGGAGGGGCCGCGAGGGGTGTCGCAAACGTGTGCGCGCGCTGAGGCGCCGGGCCCCTCTGTCAGCGAGGGGGCGGGGCTCGCAACTCAGCCATAGAGAGGAGGAAGAGCGAGGGAAGGGCAACTCCGCACCATAGAGTCCAGGGAAGGGGGGGCTAGAGTGATCATGCCCCCCCCCAAAGGCTCCATTGGGCAGTGCCCTGTGGGACATGATTGGGCATCACCAGGCCGGGGGGCGGGGCATGATTGAGCAGCGCTCGGGGGAGGAGGCGTGATTGGGCGGCATCATTGGCTGGCACCAGGGGAGGTTGCAATGATTGGGCAGCACCCGGGGGAGGAGGTGTGATTGGGCAGCATCAGTGGGTGGCATCAAGGGAGGGGGCATGATTGGCTAGCACCCAGGGGAGGAGGCATGATTGGGCGGCATCAGGGGGGCACGTGATTGGATGACATCAAGGTGGAGGCATGTGATTGGTTAGCATTGGGGGACCAGGCCAGGACATGGCATGGTTATGACTGGGCAGCACCAAGAGAAAATCTCTGAGCCCACGTGGGGGGTGGCCGCCCACCCCGAGTCCCGTCCTGGGGCACGTGGCCGTGGGGCCACAGGACCTCAGCAGGTGCAGCGAGCTCCAGCGTGCAGCCCCATCCCAAAGCACCTGGCTGTGATGAGTGCCATGGGCTCGGAGCTGATGCAGAGCACGGCTTGGGGCTGTCGTCCCCTGAATGAGCCCCCCAGCCTGAGAGCTCTGCTGAGGACGTGCGTTGTGCTGAATACTGCAAGCCCCCATTTGCTGCACGGGATCATTCCCCCACAGCATCTATTCTGGAGTAATAAAAATGTCATCCCAAGCTCTAGTGCTTTTCACGGGTACATTCAAAGCACTTTGCAGAGGAGGTCAATATCATCATCCCTGTTTTACAAATGGGGAAACTGAGGCATGGAGCGAGGAAGTGACTCGCCCAGGATCACCCAGCCGTGGAGCCAGGAACAGACTCCAAGTGCCCTGAGTCTCAGTCCAGTGCTCAACGTGCTAGGCCATGCTGCTAGATATCACTGGAGCTGCCCCTGGGGCTCTGACCGCAGATGTTAGGCTCCTTCGATGATCATCTAGACCAAATCGTTAGATGCTCAGGGTAAACCTGCATCTTGACCCACCTCCCCAGGAAGTTCTCCAAGGGGAGAATATTCAGTAGCGTGGGTCATTTGGGAACCATCTAGGGAACTGAGAACCCAGAGCTGGTGGTTAGCCACGGTCATGTTGTGCGAGGGCCCAAGAGAGGGGTGCAGGGTAAGCAGGTCTGGCAGTTGCTTCTCATTAGCTTCTCTGTGGCTCATGCATCCTGAAAACAGTGCACAGAGCCTGGGTCCTTTATGCTCACTTGAGGGTAGACGTCTGGTCTACACTACAGAGTTAGGTCAACGCAAGGCAGCTTTAGTTGACCTGACAATGGAAGTGTCTACACTAAAATTTTGCTCCTGTTGATGTAACTACCCTGCCACACTGACTTAATAACTCCACCTCCACGGGCAATGTAAAAGAGGTCGATGCAGTGTCAGTGTGAAAGGCAAGTGATGAGGGAGACGGAGTGGAGAGGAGCCAGCAGAGGGCAGGGTCTTGGGGGGAGAGAGGCAGGATGGGCCTTTGGGGGAAGGGGCAGCATGATGGCAGGGCCTTGGAGAGAAAGGATGGTGGGACTTTGGGGGAATAGGTGGCAAGAGCGTGGGGCTCTGGGAGAAAGGGCAGGGGGCAGGGCCACAAGCGCCAACTTTTCTTGGCGCCAGTGGGTGCTTGTGCCCCCGCCAGCCCCACCCTGATTCCAACCCCTCCCTGCCCCTCCCCAAATCACCGCCTCTTTCCCGAGCACGCCACGTTCCTCTTCCTCCCCCTCACTCCCAGCGCTTGCCGTGAGAAACAGCTGTTTTGCGGCACAAGCGCTGGGAAGGACACAGGAGAAGCAGGGAATGGGGCGCTGGGGATAGGCAGGGCCCTGGGGGATTCTGGGTAACGGGGAATGGGGTGCTGGGGACAGGCAGGACCCTGGGGGATTCTGGGTAACCAAGAATGGGGCGCTGGGAACGGGCAGGGCCCTGGTGGATTCTGGGTAACAGAATGGGGTGCTGGAGCTTGGCAGGGGGGTGGGACCTAGCATGAGTCTGTCTCAGAGCTGTGATTGGAACCCAGGAGTCCGGGTGCTTGCACCACTGCCCCGCACTTTCCTGATGCTGCGCACAGACTCCCCTGCAGGCTGGGTGGGCTCTACTCTGCCCCAGGGCCCTCTCTGTTGTTCCCGGTGTCCTCAACACAACCCCCCCCCTCCCTGCAGCCACACGGGCACCTCTGCCCTGTGACGGGATGTGAGCGCAGCATCCCGCCTGTCCTGGCCCCACAGCTTTCCGTCCCGGCCCAGAACCAGAGCGTGGAGCTGGGTGTGTTCATATGAACCCACTTGGAAAAGCCAGCGCTAGGGGGTGAAAGGGAAGAATTGGTACAGGGAGAGAGACGGGGGTGGGGGGGGAGGGCAGGAGGAAAGGTGTTTTCAGTGGCTGTTGCTGGATTTGAACACCAGGTGCCACTAAGCATCCACCAGCCAGGGCGCAGCCCTTCTGCAGGGTCCAGCAGAAGCCACTTCCGCCAGAGGGCGTCTGTGCCTGAGGTGTGCAGGACAGAGTGTGAGCAGGATGTGATGGAGCGTGAGTGTGATCATGGGAGATGGTCTGTGTGCATGTGTGTGAGAGAAAGTGTGCATGTGATTGTGTGTGACAGCTTGTGTGTCTGTGTGATGGAGTGTGCTTGTATATGTGTGTGAGATACAACAGGTGCGTGATCGAGCATGTGCATGTGTGATTGTGCATGAAAGAGCTGGGGTCTGATTGTGTGTGACAGTTTGTGTGTGTGATGGAGTGTGCTCGTGTATCTGTGTGAGATACAACAGGTGCATGATCGAGTGCGTTTTGTGCGTGATTGAGCACGTGTGGGTGTGATCATGTACACTGTGAGAAAGTTGTATGATAGAGCATGTGTGTGTGAGCATGTGTGGCAGAGCACGTCTGTGACCATGGGTACGTCTACAACAGACCACGCCAGGTGTCCGTAGTGATGTGGCTAAAGAAAAGGCGTCTGGCTTGTAGCGTCCCCTGCACCCTCCCAGAGCAGCTCTTGAGCGCTGGCTCCTAGCTGGGAGGGGGCTGAGGACGCGAGTTTGACCCCTTCTTTCTGTTATTCGTTTGCAAGAGAATGGCAAAAAAGGCCAAGTTAGCGACAGCTGGGGACCCGAGTCAGGAGGCCCCTATTGGAGCCATTGCATGTTTAGTGAAGGAAAACATTCTCCCTTATCCCTGCAGTGAACCTGCTGACCAGAGTGGGACAGGGAGGATGTGTGCGGGGGGTGTTGGTCTGGGGGCTTTGTGCAGTTTAGCGAGGGGAAATTATCAAGCTTGGAAGGGAAAATCAGTTACAGTCTTGGAAGCGTGGAGCATCTACTGCTCCTCCATTTTGTGTGTGTGTGTGTGTCCTTTTTGTGTGTATCTGTGTGCGTGTCTCTAGATATCTATATAGCTGTGTCCCGATCTGTGTGCGTGTGTCTGTGTATCCATGAGTGTCTAGATATCCATGTCCATGTGTATATCTAGATATTTGTGTAGCTCTGTCTGTGTGTATCCCTGTCTCTGTGTATCTCTGGGTGTCTAGATATCTGTGAATCAGTGTGTGTCTGTGTATCCATTACCAGAGGGGTAGCCGTGTTAGTCTGGATCTGTAAAAGCAGCAGAGTCCTGTGGCACCTTATAGACTAACAGACGTATTGGAGCATGAGCTTTCGTGGGTGAATACCCACTTCGTCAGATGCATGTAGTGGAAATTTCCAGGGGCAGGTATATATATGCAAGCAAGAATCAGGCTGGAGATAATGAGGTTAGTTCAATCAGGGAAGATGAGGCCCTCTTCTAGCAGTTGAGGTGTGAAAACCAAAGGAGGAGAAACTGGTTTTGTAGTAGTCTAGCCGATGTACATAGCAGAGGGGCATTGCTGGCATATGATGGCGTATATTACATTGGTGGACGTGCAGGTGAATGAACCGCTGATGGTGTGGCTGATCTGGTTAGGTCCTGTGATAGTGTCGCTGGTGTAAATATGGGGGCAGAGTTGGCAGCGAGGTTTGTTGTATGCGTATACATGTGTGTCTAGATATTTATCTGTGTAGCTCTGTTTGTGTGTATCTGGGGTCTGTGTGTATCTGTGTGTGTGGGGGGGGGTGTCCCTCGGTGTACATTCCAGAGTGATGCTGGAGGCAGAACCGCTCCCATCTCTGCCTGCTGCTCTGACAACGGCTCTGGCCTGGATGCTGCTGACCCAGCTAGTCCCCCTGGCCTGTGCAGGCAGCAGCTGAGAGCTCCTGTGGGGCCTGGGAAGAGCAGCGAGGGCCGGGGAGACCAGCAAAGAATTCACCCCCCCCTTCCCTGTTCCACTCCTCCAGGTGCCCTTGGGAGCAGGGTCACTTCCACCTGCCTGCTGCCCCTCCACCTGCATTGGATGGGAATCCCATTGCCAGCCACCTCCCAGCCTGGAGCAGCCTGAGCGCTGGAGGGGGAGAACGGGGACAGATGTCAGCCCCATGGCAAAAGGACCCTCCACTGGGGGGGCCAGGCTGTCTGTCTCTCTGTCCAGAGACAGGTTGAGGAGGGTAGCTCAGGGATGCCAAGTGGCTCAGCCTTGAGCTTTGGGCTAGCAACTAGGCCCGTGTTATGGGAAAGCCCAAGGAATGCTTTGTAACTGAACCAGCAGGGGGCGCTCTCTCTTGCAGTCAAGGCTGGCGCCAATGCCCCAGTGCAGCACTAGCGGGCGCTGTACTGCAAGGAGTGGGGCTAGGGAGAGCGGTAGGGGGCGCTTGCTGTCAGTGCTGACCCCAATGCAGCACTAGGGGGCACTGTGCTGCAAGGAGCAGGGCTGGGGTTCAGTAGGGGGCGCTCTCCCCTCACTCTCCCAGTGCAGTGCTGGGGGTGATTAAACAGGGGGTGCCCGTCACTCTGTTTAGCACCTGGACTCTACCCCACTCCTGGGCTAATACCACCCTACCCTGCGGACTTAGCCCATAGGGATGCGCTGAGCAAGTGCTGGGAGTGGGACCCGCCCCCCATGCAGTGCTCTGATGCCCTCTAGTGGCCGAGAGGTTGATGGGATGGCTCCAGCTGTAGTGGGCTCTTGCAGCTCTAGCACGCTGGGGCCCTGATCTCGGTCACTGTGTGTCTGGGCAGCACCCGGCGCAACGGGGCTGTGATCTTGGTCGCTGTGTGTTTGGGTAGCGCCCGGCCCGACAGGGCCCCAATCTCGGTCACTGTGTGTCTGGGCAGCGCCCGCCGCGACGGGGTCCCAATCTCGGTCACTGTGCGTCTGGGCAGCACCCAGCACAACGGGGCCTTGATCTCGGTCGCTGTGTGTCTGGGCAGCGCCCAGCCCGATGGGGCCCCGATATCGGTCACTGTGTGTCTGGGCAGCACCCGGCGCGACGGGTCCCGATCTCGGTCACTGTGTGTCTGGGCAGCGGCCGGCCCGACAGGGCCCCGATCTCGGTCACTGTGTGTCTGGGCAGCGGCCGGCCCGACGGGGCCCCGATCTTGGTCACTGTGTGTCTGGGCAGCGGCCGGTGCAACGGGGCCCCAATCTCGGTCACTGTGTGTCTGTGCAGCACCCGGTGCGATGGGGTCCTGATATCGGTCACTGTGTGTCTGGGCAGCGCTTGGCCCAACGGGGCCCTGATCTCAGTCACTGTGTGTCTGGGCAGCGCCCAGTGCAACGGGGCCCCAATCTCGGTCACTGTGTGTCTGGGCAGCACCCAGCGCGATGGGGTCCCAATATCAGTCACTGTGTGTCTGGGCAATGCCCGGCCCCGCTGATCTCAGTCACTGTGTGTCTGGGCAGCGCTTGGCCCAACGGGGCCCTGATCTCGGTCATTGTGTGTCTGGGCAGCGCCCGGCCTGACGGGGTCCCGATCTCAGTCACTGTGTGTCTGGGCAGTGCCCAGCCCGACGGGGCCCTGAGCTCGGTCGCTGAGTGTCTGGGCAGTGCCCAGCACAATGGGGCCCTGATCTCAGTTAGCGTGTCATTCTGTCCTCCTCCAGCAGGAACCACAGCCTAGGGCCCAGTACCATGAGGTCCTGTGCCCAGCTCCTCCAACCCAATACACCAACCCTGTGGTGAGGTTTTCAGTGGCTTCCTTGGCTGCTGAGTTGGGACAATGACCAGGGACCTGCCAGAGGCCCTGGCTGGTGCATGTCCTGGCCCAAAACTCCCCTATGCCCAGGCAGGCCTGGTGCCCTGCCACAGGGCAAGGAATCCGTGGATCGTGGCCACTGCCCTGGCTGGGCAGGGAATGGGCGCAATGTCCCATTCCTCACCATGCCACACTCTGAGGGGCACTGGAGCCTTCCCCGCTGGGATGACAGAGCCCTACCTGTGGGGGGCAGAGGGGGAAGCTGAGCTTGGCTGACCCTTCACCATACCACCCCCCAGTACCCCCTATTAGCACTGCATCCCTCGCCCCTGGGATAAGACTGCACCTGTGCAGCTCCAGCCAGCTGCTTCTCTCTGGCCAGCTGGGCCAGGGCCTTGGCCATGGAGCCCATGGCACACCAGAAGGCTCTATGGTAAGGGGACAGGGAGGAGGGGTTTTGCCCCCGCCAGCAGCACTTTGGCAGGCACAGGCAGCCAGTTCCAGGTTCCCCCCGTGCTCCGTGGGTACGCGCCTGCAGTGCAGTGCGCCAGACACGCAGGGGGGGCATGCACCCAGAGACCGCACAGCTGACTCCCACCCTCCTCCCAGGAGGCAAGTCAGATGTACCTAGGGTGACCAGACAGCAAGTGTGAAAAATCAGGACAGGGGGTGGCAGGTAATAGGAGCCTATATAAGAAAAAGACCCAAAAATCAGGACTGTCCCTATAAAATCGGGACATCTGATCACCCTAGATGTACCCGAGGCACTGGACAGACGTGGGGGGGCAGGGGGAACTGAGGCACAGAGAGGGGAGAGGACCAACTTCAGGTCACTCAGCAGGGCAGTAACAGAGCTCCTCTGTGCCTTAACTCTGGTCCCAAGGCCATGCCCCTGCTCCACCTCTGAGGGGCAATTTCTCCAGACTAGGGCTTCTGTCAGACTGTTGATGAGTTAGAGCAGGGGGCTGGCAGCCAGGACTCCTGGGTTCTCTCCCCAGCACTGGGAGGGGAGTGGGGTCCAGTGGTTAGAAGAGGAGGATGCTGGGAGCCAGGACTCCTGGGTTCTAACCCCAACTCTGGGAGGGGAGTGGGGTCTAGTGGTTAGAGCAGCAGGGCTGGGAGCAAGGGCTCCTGGGTTCTCTTCCCAGCTCTGGGAGGGGAGTGGGGTCTCGTGGTTAGAGCCAGAGCAATGAGGCACCTCCAGGTGCCAAGGTCTTCCTGGATTGATTTTGTAAGAAAGCCAACTGAGAACACGGAGGTGTCTGGCAGCTTCAGCCTGTAGGCTCCTAGAGCTCCCCTTTCCTGATGGGCTTGGCCCAGGGGGGTTCTCCTGACCCCAGATCAGATCCCCCCCACCCCCGGCTTGGTCCCTGCAGCCAATGACCAGGCGAGCCGAGGTTTGTTACCAGAGGTGTTTATGTCTCACAACAGTGATAGGTCCAGAGGGCGCCGGAGGACAGTCCGGCCCCAAAAGAAACCGGTCGCACACGGGGAGAGGAGACAATAGAAAATATACACCCCCCTTCCCAAAGCCTGGCACCAACCCTCACCCTCCCGGGGCTGCCCCCCTCACCTCCTCTGGACAACCCGATCCTGATCTTCCAGCACCCCCCTGGAGCCACTCCTGATTAACACCTATAGACTGCAGTGGAGTCACTCCTGATTCCCAGGGGGTCAGCAAGATCTGAATCAGACCTTGCCCCAGCTCCAGGGTGTTAGACCCTGGGCTTCCTGGCTCGGGGGGGCAAAGGTTGGGGTGGGGCTGCGAGGAGCCAAGATACACAGGGCCAAGAGCTCTCCCTCCCCCGAAGAAATTGCTCAGCTCTAATGCCCAACAATGCAGGGGAGTTCCAAATTCTACTGGGGTATCCCCCTGCTCCACCATCTCCCCCAGATTCCCCCTGCCCATTATTACAGGAGGGAAAGAGGGGACCCAAGTCACAGTATTTTTAATCCCCCCCAATTAAAAACAGGGTGCTCCTGAAAGAGGGTTGCCCCGGTGTGGACTAGCTGCCATGGGGTAGGGTAAAGACCCCAGGGATATGGAGAGGCTAATTTGGATCCCCATTGCCATGTACCAGGCAGGTTGCTAATGGGGGATCAGTCAGAGGACAGGTGGGTGGGAAGGGGGCATCAGACACCCCCAACAGTGGGGCTGGCTGGGGGGGGGTGCCAGACTTTGGGGGGAGTGTGTGCGCGTAACAACCCGACAACAAGGAAAACGCTAACCCTACAAAATAACAAAGGACAAGAACTAAAAAAAGAGCACCACAGTCTCGGAAAATGAAATCAACGAAACAAAACCAAAAACACAGGTGCTGGAAGGGCAGGGCAGAGCCGAGCCGCGGCCGGAGAAAGGGGCATACGGCCCTACCCACCCCCCAGCCCTGGGCACGTCCTCCTCCAAGCTCAGAGAAGGCCGTCGGTCTGTGCGTGTGGCCATGTGCGGCTCTGAACAGCTGCCTGGGTGGGCGGAGCCCATCTACAGATTGTGCGCGTGTGTGGGTGGGTGTGTTGCGTTTGCAACGCGATTAACAGTCAGTATTGAAACATGGCGCCTCACGCGGAGCTCGGCTCAGCCCCCTCTTTCCCCTCCTTCACTCCACTTCCCGCTAGGGTTGCCAACCGTCTGGGATTGTCCTGGGGTCTCCAGGAATTCAAGATGAATCTTTAAAAGATTATGTCAAGTGATCAAAGCTCCAGGAACACGTCCAACCAAAACTGGCAACCCTACTTCTCGGCAACTGGCATCGGGAAAGATAAAGATAAATACGGTAGGAAGGGGGAGGTAGAGGAGGCATGTCCATCATTGCTTAAAGGGAACATCTGAGGGAAAAGGAAAAACAAAACCCACTGCCATTAAGGAAAAAAGATGGGGCTTGAATCACGCCTTGTGCAACCATCAACCCCAGTGCCCAGCGAGCCCAGCTGGGAGCGCAGGCTCTGCACTAGTGCAAGCGGTGGCACAAGGACCCAGGGTGGAAGCATCACCCCTGTCCCACCGCTACCACCATTCCTGTAAATCCAATTTAATACCAAACAAGGGATTTTCCACTGAAGCAATTCCCCACATCTGGGTTTGGCAAAGGAAAAAAAAAAAAAAATCCAATAACCCCCCTCCCCCCCCCAACTTTCATTCTCCCCAACTTTTGTTCAAAGAATTCAAATCATGGTGAAACTTTCCCACTAAGTGGCTTTGAAAAGGGGATCAGTGAAAAAGGATTTTAAATATCGATCTAGTTCAATTTCCTCCCCCCGTCGACCCAAGGGCTGGAGAAGTGGAACTGATTAGGTGGGGAAACAGAGGTTTACGTCACACAATAATTACTCCACCTTAACTGCACCGGGGTAATGAATGCAGTACAACGCTCCCTAGGGCTCATCCTGTATAGGAAGGAGAATATGCTTCATGGGTTTAACTTAATCCAAGTATAATTGCATCCACATTCGAGATTGGTCTAATAGAATCCTACCAGTAAAAACCCAACCTGACATATTCGTAAGGCCAGACAGGGCTGCTGCGATCAGCTGGGCCCGTGGTTTCCAACCTGTGACAGACTCTTAAAACATTTCAAATGGAGATGCAGACCCCTCTGGGTATTAGGCTGCAGACTCCCAGGGGCATGCGGCCCACAGGTTGAAAACCACTGTTCTAGTCTGATCAATTCGGCCCTGTTTGAACGAGAGCAGAGCTTTTAGGAAAACATCCCATTGTGACTGAAAAAATTGTTCAAAGCGGGCAGGGGAGTCAGGTCTTGCCCCGGCCGAGGGGAAGGAAAGGTGGGGATAGGGGAAGGAAAGAAACGCAGTAGGAAGGTGGTCCAGAGCAGGTTTTGAAACCCTGCTGTGGGATTTCAGCAGGATCAGAACAAGATAATTTACCCTGCCTACATCCCTCATCTCTCAACGTACTCAACTTTGCAGCCCCGGTTCTGTCCAGATTCTGCAGCCCCTCGCCCCATCACGCCCAGTTCGCCATCACCCACCCTGCTCATGCCGAGCATAAGCCATCGTGAGCTGGCAGCGTGCAGTGCAGGGGGATGAGGAGCTGGCATTGCTCTGGGGCGCGTGGTATCCGCAGGGTGGGGGCACTCAGCTGGCACTGCTCCCCCTTCCAGCGTCAGCATGAGCAAAATTGGATCCGAGGCTGGACTCGGACGCTAGAAGGCGGCTGGAGAGTCCCTTGCTCCCAGATCAACCAGAAACAAAGCTTAAAAATAACGCTTTTGAAAAGAGAATTCTCTGCCCCCCCCCCATGAAATAACACCCCCCCTTTGCCAGAACATCCTGGAAAGCCAAAGGAACACACCCGGTGCAGGACGGATCACCCCTGGAAAATGGGGTCCCCTCTTAGGCAGAGCGAGGGGGCTGTGGCTACAGACTGTGGGAGCCGCCAGCTGGAAAATGACCATTCAGAGCCATGAGGCTCAGACCGGGCAACTGGTTTGGAAACACAATCCCGAGTGGCCTAAAGACCGGGGGGTGGGGGTGCGGGGGGGTGCACACGCTTAATTGGCCTCTGCAGCATTTGCACTGCGGCTACTAAAGCCACTGTTTTGGCCACTAAAAAAAAAAAAAATGGAGAGATTTGGGGTCCTAGGGCCAAATTCTGCCGGGGGAAAAACAGCTGCCACTTGGCGATTGATGGGGTGTCATCCCTTGGGCCCCCCATTGTGCTCCTCCCCCCATGGGGGGGGCAAGAGAAGACGGCGTTGCTGAGGTAAATGTGGCAAGAGGCACCAGGAGGATTCTGAGTAAGGACTGGGGATGGGGAGTATGAGCAGCCCCAACCCCCCAGGGTGGTCCCAGATAGGGCAGGGAAAGATGGGGGGCTCTGGTGAGGTGAGCAGAACATAGGGAGAGCAAATCTCGACTCTCCCCGACTGCACTGGGGGAAGGGACCCCACCCTGCACCCTTCCCTGAGCAGGAAGGATGAGAGGGACTGTCCGTACCCCATCACCAGTCCCGTCAACGTCTCCCGGCTATTAAGGTCTGCCCCAGCTGGGGCCAAGATCCAGCCAGCATGACAGCCCGGCTCTCTGATCCAGACATGGCTCCAGAGTACAGGGGAAAGGAAGGGGGGGGACTGCCCCCTCCCCCATTTGGTTGGCTTCTATTGCAACTGTAACCCCTAGGGGGGCAGATTTCCCCCAGCATCATTAAGGGGCGGCCAGCATTAAAGGGAGATTCGCCCCTCCTCACACCCCAGGGCAGGGCTGGTGAACTCCCCTCCCTGACACACCCCAGTATTTTGGGGGGGGGGGGCGCAAGGGACAGAAAGCCCAGTAGGGGGGGGGGGGGGGGGGCAGGGCTGAGGTAGGTAGCATTCTCTGGGCCCCGTAGGGGAAGGCGAGCACGTGAGTGTTGCTGGTGGGGGGGATGGCAGGAAGAGGCAGGTGCCTCCCCCTGGAACGGACTGGGGTCAGGTTTGGTTCCGTTTGTCCCATCTGCGGAGTGGGAGCATCGGGCGGGAGTCCGACCCATCAGGTGGCCTGGTCCAGCTCCCCCAGGAGCTCCTCACCCGGCTGGAAGTGCCCGCCGCTCTGCTCCAAGGCTTCATCCTCACCGTCGTATAGGGCCAGCTGGGAGAGCGCTGGACCATCCACCACGAAGGGCAGCATGTCACCCAGCAGGGCTGGAGGGGGTAGGGTGCAGGGTGTGAAAGATAATGGGATGGGGGGTGGTTAGGAGAGGACGGGGGGGTGGAAAAAGGAGAGGGGGAATTAATCTCATGTGGCAGGGAGTTCCGCTGGTTAACAAGGCAGCCGACACAAAGCACGCCAGCCAAGGAGTGCAAGGAGCGAGCCAGTAAGTGTGCTGCTGCCCTCTGCTGGATGCAGCCAGAATTGCTCACCTGTGAATGCCCTCTACTGTTATGGTTGATTCTCCCATAGCCCCAGAGGCAGGGGGCCAGGCCAGTCCCTGCTGGGAGCAGTGTCTGCTGTGACCTTACCTAGGGCAGCAGGTCCCTCCCCTCCCACATTGGGGCAGAAGTGGCTCCCCGGTGGGGGCTCAGGAAGGAAACCCACCCTGGGGCAGAATCTGCAGCGAGGTGCCTCCTGGGGGGACAAGATGGGCTGTGGGTGGTCGGATCCACTGCCCTGCCCCCCAGGGATGCCCCAGCCTCCCCCATCGTGACTCAGACTGAGCCCCACCCCCACGCCATGCAGCACTCACCCATTGGTTCCTCTAGGGCCAGCAGCTTCCGACCTAGCACCATGCTGCCCCGGGGAACCCCGGCGTCCAGCCCCTCCTCCACACTCAGCAGGAAACCCTGGGGCGGGGGGAGGAAGAGTAGTGCAGCTGAGAAGATGGGGAGATGGGGCTGGGTGATCCCCTAATTCCCATAGGCTGCCCCCCACCCAGCCTAACCCTTCCCATTCCCCCCAACCTGATCCCTTCCCCCACCCTTTCCTTGATACTCCTGGCCTGCCCCCCACCCCTTCTGCCCCATGTTCCTGAATCTCTCAGACCAGTTGTCGGTATCAGGGCGCCAGACGTACCAGGTTGAGGGAGGGCAGCAGGAAGCCATCGGGTTCGGAGCCGTGGGCGCGCTTCAGAGGCACTGCCTCCAGGAAGTCGGCTCCTTCCTCCTCCAGGTTCAGCTCCAAGACCCTGGGCGGTGGGGCAGAGCGGGGCACATAAGGAGCTGGCTGGCACTGAGCTGGCCAGACATGCCCTCCCTGCCCACCTCACTCCTGGCACAGGAACAAGGGGGAAACAGGGCAAGGCAGCTACAAGGCAGACAAACCTCACAGGGACCAAACGGAAGCAAAGCATTAACCTTTGGGACTACCTGCTGTAGGAATTTACTAGTTAAAATTTGGATGGGGAGGGTGCCAGGCCACATGGGTCTGATCTGGGATGGCAGAGATGGGGGATACCAGGTTCATGGCCCCTGTGGCTCCTGGCCACCCTGTTCCCTTTGCCCCACCCTCTCACCTCTTCCTAGCCCCCAGGTGTGAGGCAGGGTGAACCCTGCGGTTGTCTCCTGAGGGTGCTGTTGGTGGTGACCCAGGCCCTTCCAGCTCCATGGGCTCCTCCTCTGGGGGCTGGAGGGACCGGGGCTGGCTCAGGCTGGTCTCGCTGCCCCAGCGGGGAAGGCCGGGTAGGCCGGGTTCGCGAGCAGACACCCCATGGAAGCTGCTGGAGCGAGGACGTGGTGGGGGCGAGGCAGATGGCGGCGGGGGGCCTGTTCCCCCGGCCACGGCAGGATCACCTCGCTTCTCGGCCAGCCAGGGGGGCTGGTCGGTGCTACTGAGCTGGAAATCGTCGTCCATCGAGATGTACGGAGCCAGCATCTCCAGGTCGAGTGCTTCGTAATCCTGCAGGGGGAGTGCGGTATTAGCAGCAGCAGGGACCCCTTGCCCAGCACCAAGATGCAGCCACCTCTGGGGCAAGGCACAGGGACCGCTTATATAAGGACCGGGGTGGGATTACGCGTGGATCCAGGAGTCACTAACTGGGTTTGACTCTCAGAGGCGACTCCCTGGCTGTGTCCAGTTGGGGAACTGTCTGCTTGCGGGGTGCGGGAGCAGGGGCTGGGAGCCCCAGGGGAACAAAGACTTCAGCAATAGGGGTCACTGGCTCCCCCACACCCCAGTACCTGCAGCGCCCTCTCCACAGTCTCCTGGGTGGAGGCGAAGAGCTTCTGCACGTTCTCCATGTCAAAGAGCAGCTCGGCCTGGGGGGAGAATGGGAACACGGTTGGAGGGCTGGGAGCACAGGCCAGCTGGCAGTCCCCTCTTCACGGCACCTGGCCCCCGATAGTGCAACCTTGGTCCCCATCCTGCATTCCCCCAGCCCCTCCCCCCACCAACACACTCTCTACCCCATTCCAGCCTCTGCATCCTTTCCTGCAGCCCTCTCAGCCCCTCCCCCTATGGGCACAGCCCACTGCACCCCAATGATGCAGCCCCACTCCCACTTCCCCCCACTCCACTCTCAACAGACCCCCTGTAGCCCCCACAGACACAGCTCCCTGCACCCCATCCCTCCTCCCCACGTCCCCTCCTAGTCCCCCACTGACACGGTCCCCCTACTGCCCCCTTTGCCCCTTGCTATTCCCATCACCCCCCATTCCTGAAAACCCCACTCCCATCACCCCTGCTGCCCCCTAGCACAGCCACTGCCCCTCATTCCCCCTCACAAGCCTCAGACATCCTCTGTCCCCAGAATGTGACGCAGCCCTTCCCCCCCATTTGTCAGCCCCCCCCTCCCACCACACTAGCCCAGCCCCCTTGTTGCCCTGCAGCAGGCTCCTTACCGGGGCAGTACTCTTGGCAGAGTCCTGGGGTGGCCCGTCGGCCTTGCGGGGGCGAGGGGAGGACCGTGCCCGCGGGGCCCCCTCCCTGTTGGCGCGGGCTCCGGGTGGGTCGAAGATGGGTCCCAGCAGCCGCTGCAGGTCGGGGCTGCAGAACTGGCGCGGGTCGCGCTGCAGCTCCGCCTCGCTCACGTGGGCCGGGCGCAGGAAGGCCAGGAGCCGTGGGCCGTGCCGCTCTGGGGGGGAGTGGAGGGTCACTGGGGCGACCGGCACCCTGCTCTCTGAGCGGTGCCCCTCCCGACCCCTGGCCTGGCCTCCTCCAAACACCTCACACCATGCCCCACCTCTGGCACCCCGCCCTCACCGCCACAGACACCCTGCCCTGCGCCCCCGGGCCTCCTCCACCCTGCCCCAGCACCCAGAGACCCCTAAACACCCCGTACCGTGCCCCCTCTCTGTCACCCTGCCCTCACTGCCCCTGCCACCCTGCCCCGCGCCCCACTTCTGCCGGCCCTCATGCCCCCCAGCCCCTTCCACCGTGCCCCGGCACCCGGAGACCCCCAAACACCCTACACCAATGCTCCACAGCAGGCTCTTTACCAGACCCCCACCTCGCACCCCACCGTCCCTTGACACCCTGCCCCAACCCCACTAAATCCCAACACCCTGCCCATACCCCACTTCTGCCCCCCTGCCCACCTCTGCCGCCTTGCCATCACTACCCCCCAACGCCCTGCCACATGCCCCACCTCTGCCACCTGCCCCCACTTCCAATGTCCTGCTCCCCACTTCCCCAGCACCTCGCCCTGCACCCTCTCTCTTCTGCCAGAAACCCCACTGACACCTCATCCCATACCCGAGCAACCCCCTCCACCGCATACCCCACCCCAACCACTCCACATGGCTCACTCCCCCGGCATCCCAGAGACCCAGCACACCCACCCCATACCCCACTTCCTCAGGAACTAACTGGAGCCACACTGCTCCCCTTCCAGCGTCCACGACGGGCTCCCGTTCCCCATGCTCCGTACCGAAGCTGAGGTTGAGGATGGTCTCCCCGGTGTCTGGCTCCACTTCCTCAGGGCTCCCGTTGGCCTGGCGGGCAGGGTTAGGTTCCGGTGGCAGGCGCCGCCCCTCACCCTGGCGTTCGGTCTGCTCCAGCGACAGAACCACGCCTGTCTCCTCCACCTGGCTGCAAAGGAAACAGGGGCAGGGGCAGAAGTGAGGAGGGGAAGACAAAGGTGTCAGGGTGCAGCAGCTCACACCAGTTCTAGTTCTGCAGGACACAGTCAGGGGCGTGGTGCTGTGTGTCATAGCCCCTATACTGCCAGCAGCTGATGGAGATTCTCCTTCAGCTCCGCTGGTGTAAGGCAATCTGGGTTCTGTCTGAGGGAGGCCGAGTGGCCACAAAGCACCAGCCACAAGATGGCCAGAAAGCCCCTGGTAACCGCAGGTTTGTTACAGCTCAGCTCCTGCCAGCACAACCAGGGAATACAGACCGAGCAGGGCCCAGTGTCACCTCTATCCCAGCCAAGCCGAGCACCCTCCCCACTCCAAGCTGGTTCCTGCATCACCCTCCCCACTGAGCTGAGCTCATCTGGTCCCTGGGGTCAGCCCCTCCCCCTGGGCCAAGCCAATGGGGGCCACACAGAGCAAAAGTGGCCTGATGCCAGGTGGGCCATAACCCTGCTCTCGTCGGAGCTGCTGCACATCTCTGGGGGGCCCCGGGACATGACCCCACCCAACAGATGCTCCCCCCCACCCCGACATCCCGGCCCCTCCCACCTGAGGACGAAGTGGACGCAGACAACACTCTCGGGCTGGGAGTTCTTGCTGTTGGAGATAACGGTGGCCTGGGTCTGGGCCCACAGGTAGCCCCCGCTCTTGGCCAGGAAACGGTACTGGCCTGTCACTGCCTGCCCTTTGCTCAGCACTGTGGGGAGGAGCGGAGGGGTCAGAGCCACCCGCAGGGAAAGACTGGACAGAGAGAGAGACGGGACAGGAGCGAGACGGGAGGGGAGCGGACGGGAAAGAGAGAAATGGGATGAGACAAGATGGGTCAAGAGTGACGGGACAACACAGGACAGGACAGGACGAGACAAGACGGGACAGGAGTAGGGTGACCAGATGTTAAGGGGAAAATATTTTACACTCACCCATCCAGGAGTTCGGCGGAGAGCCCTTCAGTCATGGATGGTCTTCCGCGGTATTTCGGCAGTAGGTAGTAAACCTGGCCGCCAAAGACAGAAGCACCCGCCGGTGAAATACCACCGAAGACCGTCCGCAACTGAAGGATTCTCTGCCGAACTGCCGCCGAAGACCAGGAAACAAAATATTGGGACAAATGGCGTCGTGACCGTACTCTGGTAGGGATGCGGGACAAACTACTCAATCAGGACACTCTCAATTTTATCGGGACGTCTGGTCACCCTATATGGGAGAGACAGGAGAGGACGGGACGGGAGAGACAGGAGAGAAAGGACAAGACAGGAGAGAGGGACAGTATGGGAGGGAGAGAAAGAGATGGGACAGGACAAACACAGAGTGAGAGAGAGAAAGGACAGATGGACTGAGAGAGACGGCATGGTCAAACGGATGGCGAGAGATAGGGAGCTGTAGGGAAGGAGGCTCTTGCGCTGACTGGGCGGGGCATACCAGGCTGGATAGGCCGTGGTCTGACTGAGGGGGGTGTCCCCCAAGCTAGAGGGCCACTGGTTGGATCTGGCATACCTTCTCCCATATAATGCACAGGCTAGGAGGTGCGCTTTCACCCCCTGCTGGACGCAATGGGAACTGCTCCGCCATGTGTCATAGCCCCAGTACTGCTCACAGCTAATGGGGATTCTCCTTTAGCTGCAGCAGGGGAAGGGGATCCGGGGCTCTCTCTTCCATTGCGGGGGCAGCCGAGGTGGGGGGAGGGGGACGCTGGGAGTTACTTACGGGTGTGGATGCTCTTGCTGACGGCGTCGGAGTCCAGGGCGTGGATGTACTCGTAGATGGAGCAGCCCAGCAGCTCGTCTGACGTGTACCCCGCCACCTCCGCGATCCTGCCCGAGAGACCGGGGAGGGGTGGGAGTCCAATCAGTGAGACACCCCTCCCCCACTCCCATATCAACCCCCTCCCGCCACCCCGGCTGGATCCCACGTAGCGCTGAGTAATCCCCCACCCACAATATCAGGCCAGGGGTTCTCCCAGCACAGGGGTGGTGCCCCAGTATCCTGGAACAGCCTTCACCCCCAGAGTCATTGCAGCATCAGCGTGCTTGGAGTGGGGGGCTGCGAGGGGCAGAAAGGAGGGGGCCCTGTGGGGGAGAGGACGGACAGAGAGGAGCAGAGAGGACCCTTGGGAGGGCCAAAGAGCAGCATGGGGTGAAGAGAGGGGACCCCAGGGAAAAAAATCCCTCCCCTAGGAGAGCAAGGTGGGGGAGGGGGAAGCAGTGGGGGTGGATCAGGGGCTCCCAGGAGTGGAGTTCTGCCCTCGTGGGGGTGGGTCAGGAGTCCCTTGTGGGGTCAACCTGGGAAAGGGAAGGGTCCCTGGGGGCAGGGCTGAGCCCTTATAGAGGTGGAGCAGGGGAAGCAGTGGGGATGGGGAGGGGAAAAAGGTTCTGCATGGGGGCGGGGGAGGGGAATCATGGGGGGAGGGAGGGGCCTCTCATGGGGACGGGGACCCCTGTGGGGCAAGGATGAGGGCAGGGTCTCTCATGGGGAGCAAGGACGGGACGGGACGGGACAGCAGAAGAGCCAGGTCCCTCGTGGAGCAGGGGAGATCAGTGTGAGGGTGGGGCCCCCAGTGGCCCCGCCCCCTCACCTCTCATCACAGTAGGTGAATTTCATGTCCATGCTGTGCTGGCTGAGGAAGGTGCTGCTGTCCAGGGGGGTCTCGATGTTGGCGGGGTGGGGGATGGCCTCGCAGATCAGCACCAGGCAGCGCAGTGGGGGCTCCGCATACCCCCCCTCCGCCTCCTCCGGGCCCTCCCGCGCCGGCGTGTAGGACCGCATGTGACCCGCACAGTGCAGCACCTGGGGGGGGAGAGGGGGGCCAATCAGAGCCCTCTTGCTCCAGACTCCACCCCCAACTCTCACAAGGCTCCACCTTGGGACACCACGCTGGTGGGGTCTAGAATCCCATCTCCATGGGAACCTGCCCACTGCTGTTCCAAAACCACCATCTCCCAGCAAGTCCTCTGCTGCTGCTCTGGAACCCTGTTGTGATAGCAATCCCATTTCTCTTCTAGAACGTTTCCATGGCGACCCACCTGCAGCTATTCCAGAACTCTGTTTCCATAGTGGCCCATCCCCCACTGTTCCAGAAGCCTGTATCCATGCCAACCTCCTCAGCCCCCATTCTCGTCTCACCCTAGCGCGGCTCTAGAACCCTGTTTCTACAGCGACCTACCTACAACTGTTCTGGAACCCTGTTTCCACAGTGACCCACCACTGTCCCAGAACCACATATCCATGCCGACTGCCCACTCCTGTTCTAGAACCCCATTTCTAACACCTGGGTACTGCCCCAGAACCCCGTTTTCACAGCCACTCCAATACTTTCCACTACTGTTCTAGAGCAGAATTCCATGGTGCCCTGGACTGATCCAGAACCCAGTTCCATCTCTCCCCTCCCCCAGCTGTTCTAGACCCCTCTCGGTTCCAGACATCTCCCCTGCCCCGCTCACCTTCCAGGTGGCTGACTTGAGGTTGACGGTGCGCCCCCTGCTGGTCAGGGTGCTCTTCATGCGCAAAGAGAAGCTGCGCTCGGTCTTCACCTCCTTCTTCTTAGAGAAGCCTGTGGCGGGGAGAGGGCAGGGGAGCATCAGGCGGTGGCGGGACGGGAGACTGGTGCCTGGGTGGGGGGGGGGCGATTGGGAGGCACGGAGGAGCAGTGGAGGCTGTGGGACTTGGGGGGAGGGTAGTCACAAGAGTGGGGCGAGTGTGGGGGCGGTTACAGGGGCTGCGTGTGACAGTGGGGGTGAGCTGTCAGGTCTTGGTGAGTGGGGCTCCAAGATGGGGGAGCTGATTGGACAGGGGACATATGGGATAATGGGGAGAGGTCACTGACATGGGGGCACTCACCATGCACGGAGGGGGGGGAGTGCTCATCCTGCAGGGGGATCCTGAAGGGAGGCGGGCGGGTCGGAGGGGGCACTCACCCTGGGGGGGGGCGCACTACCCTGCCGGGGCTCAGCACGTCCTGCAGCCTCCTCCGTACAGGGGTGGATGAAATCGAAGATGCTGTGTCCAATCAGCTCCAGCTTGGTGGAGGGGAGAACGTGGGAGAAAAAATCATCAGTGTTGGGGGAGTCACACTATGCCAAACCTGCCCTCCCCACACACACATTCAGGCACCTCCCTTGCAGCCCCTTCCCTGCCTACTGAGCAGGACCAGCTGATGATACGTTTCCCCCCCGGAAACAGTCACCCCATCTCTCTCATTCCCACCACCAACAAAGGGCCGCAGGGGGATCCCAGAGTGGGCAGGGGAGGGAGCCCCCCTGCTCCCCTGCCACGGTGGGTGGGGGGCGCACACACTCACCTGGGTCAGCCCCAGGTGCTTTTTTTTTTTCCTTACTCACATTCTCCGACAGGTAAAGCGCATGTGGGGCGCCCCTCTGTCAGCCACCATGAGAAAACCGTCCCGGGCCCTTAGCGCAACAGGCGTTTCCACCTGCTCCTGGCTGCCCACGCCACTCCTCTGCAGCCCAAGCACAGGGTCAAGGCAGAGGCCCCCACCCTGGGCAGCCCGGGGGGGCGAAGGAGGGCTCTAATGAAAGAGAGGGGCAGGGTCCTAGTCTGCCCCACAACCCTCCCCCAGTGATAACAGCCCTTGCTAGCCTTCCATCGGAGGCCCATCCAGGTCCTGGTATCTCCTGCCTCACTTCCCCCACACCACTCAGACCCATGGAGCCCCTCCAGCCAATGCCCAGCAATGGCCAATCCCAGTCGGCTCCCGTGTCAGCCGAGTCTCCTCCAACGATGCCCGGAGGGGACGGGATCCCTTCCTGACCCCGACCCACCGCGCCCTGAAGCCTGCGATCGCCATCTGAGCCCACCCAGCTGCTGGAAGCAGCAGAGCTGGCGCCGCCCTTCGCCTGTCGAGCGGCCAGCGGGAGCGGAATGAGGGGGCCTCCCCGAGGTGATAAGTTTGTGCTCCGCAGGTAGCTGATGGTGAGGCGCATGATGGCGGCCATTGTCTAGTGGGCGGGACCCCCGGCGAAGGGCAGGGTGCTGGGCCATCTGGTTAGAACACCTCGTCTCCTTGCTCGGCGGCATCGCGCCGCATCCGTGACTTCTTCTTGTGCGGAGCTCCGTCTAGACCGGCTGCCAAGGAGGGGAGGGACACGGCACCACGTCAGGGCACCACTGATCTGGGGGGACGCACATCCCCCCCCGCCTCTGGCCACCAGCAGTGCAACACACACATGCCAGGCCCAGAGCAAACCTTGACACTTGGTTCTATCCCAGCTCTGGAGAGGGGATGGGGTGTGTGCCTAGTGGTTAGAGCAGAGGGCTGGGTGCCAGGATTTCTGGTCTATTTCCAGCTGTACTGCTGACTGGGTTTGATTTTGGGAGGGGCTGAAAGGCTCCATGCTCTGACCCCACTAGCCCCCCACCCACCCATGCCAGACATGGCTCCCTCACCCCTGACTGTACTCAGCCAAAACAAGGTCACCCAAGCCCTGTTCACCCAGCTTCTCCAGGACCCCTCGGATATCCCTGGGGGCAGGGGGGCAGGGCAGCCCCCCCTGCAAAGGCACACCCCCCAGAGCTCCCCGCAACCCGAAAAGCCCCAACACTTACCACTCAGCAGATGCAGGATTGCTCAGAGCCAGGTCCGCTGGGGTCCCAACAGATGTTAATATTAGCGGTGTGGACCGGGGGAAGGGGGCAAAAGGGAGTGGTGGGGAAACTCGAGGGAGGGGGGCGAGAGTGGTGATGGGAGGGGAAGGGAGGGGAGGGGAGGGGAGTCTAAGCCAACTATGCATAGGAAAGAGACTAGGACCATTCCCCCCCTCCACACACACACACACACAATCCCAGTGCCCCTTGCTTGCTCCCCACCCCAGCGCACACACAATCCCAGTGCCCCTTGCTTGCTCCTCAATATAGCGCCCCCAATATCCCAGTGCCCCCCTCTGTACCCCCAATATCCCAGTGCCCCCTGCCCACTCCCCACCTCTGTACCCTCAATATTTCACAGCCCCATCCACTCCTCACTTCTGCACCCCAATATCCCACCACCCCCTGCCCACTCCCAATCCCAGCACCTCCCAATATCCCAATGCCCCCTGCCCACTCCCCACCTCTGTACCCCCAATATCCCAGTGCCCCCTGCCCACTCTCCACCTCTGTACTCCCAATATCCCATAGCCCCGCCCACTCCTCACTTCTGCACCCCAATATCCCACCACCCCCTTCCTACTCCCCATCCGAGAACCCCCCCAATATCCCAGTGCCCACTCCCCACCCCATATTCCCAAATATCATGGTACCTGCTGCCCACCCCGATATCCCAATACCAGCCCCCCCTCCCTCCCACTCCCCAGCTCCTACCCAAACCATCCCCCGTCTCTGTGCCCCCAGCGTCAGCCTGGCACCCCCTCAAGCCTGGCTCACCCTCCTCCGGCCGGATCCTCCCACAATCCACCAGGCCCAGCTGCCAAGCCCCCCCGCCCCCCCCGCCTTCTCCGGCCGTGAGAGAACAGCCTGTTCTGCCTCTGTCCTTGGCCCTTTGCCCACTTCCCACCCCACCCTGGGAGCCGGGCGCCCCGGGACAACGTGGGGCTTTGCCAGAGGTATCCGCGTCTTAGCCGCCAGCGACGTACCGTGGGAGTGGGGCTTGGGACCAGCTGTGGGCAGAGGTCGGAACTTGGCACAGTGGTGGGGGGCGGGGGGCTAGCCCCCAGCTGGGGATGCTCCAGTGGGGAAAAGTCAGAGCCATGGAAGGGGGCTAGAATCTAGGGGGCAGCATGGGGCAGGAGGGCACCTACACACCAAGCCCTGCCATTGCAGGGAGCCGCTCACTCATGCCCCGAGATGCAGAGTTCTCTGTGCAACAGGTACTGCAGGGGGGGATGCCAAGGGAGCCCTGGGAAAGCTGTTGCACGAGAGGGGCCGAGGAGGGAGGCGTGGCTGCGAGCTTCCTCACAGCGGTGCCCTGATGCCTGTTCCAGAGAAAGTGTGTGCGAGGGCGGGAGAAATTAAGATGTGCGGCTGCAAGCTTCCTCAGAGCAGTGCCCTGACACCTGATGAAGCTTGTGTGGGGGAAGAAACGTTCCCTCCCCCATCCATGTTATGTTCTGACAGCTGAGAGTTACCTCACTGAGCACGTGACAGCGGGTGGCCCAGCCCCACAGAACAGACAGCTCAGAGGACAGGACTCCCCCCCCCCAAAAAAAATGCATGTGCCCCTCGATTTCACACCCTGAATGCTGGAACTGTGAGCTTCCCCAGAGTAGTGCCCTGCCCGGCACTCAGTGTGGGACCCCGGAGCTGTGAGCTTCCCCAGAGCAGTGCCCTGCTTGGCACCCAGTGTGGGACCCCGGTGCTGTGAGCTTTGCCCGAGCAGCGAGTTAACCCACTTCTCCACCATCTGCCCATGAAATACAGCACCTCTGCCTCACACCTCCCCACATGGGTCCTTCACTCCCAATAAGAGGGCACCTGCTCCCCAGAGGGTACCCCAAATCTCAAAATCATGCTTCCCTTCCCCATGACAGCACAGACCCCCTCAAATCACCCCTCCTCCTTTCCCCCCCATGGCAGAGACCCCCGTATCACACCTCCCCCCCACAGCACAGACTCCCTAAATCACAGCTCCCCTCCCCCCACATCAGAGTTCCCCTCCCCTCTAGTCCACTCCCCCCCGCCCTCCTGCATGCCGTGTCCGCACGTGCACTTGGCAGCCTGTCCAGGACACCGTGTTCTGCACACCGGGCTGGGTGCCAGGTCTGGCTGCCTGGAGCTGCGGGAAGGGCTGGGAGGGTGGGGGGGAAGCTGTCAGCCTCCAGCCCAGCCACTCTGCTAACCAACCCTCCCTCCAATCCCAGCAGGTCCCTTCCAACCAGCCCCGCCCTCCAGGGCAAAATCCTCCCCTCCCTTTACAGTCTGCAGCCACCCCCTGGGGTGGGATCGGCTCCTAGAGCCTATTCCCCAGCCTGCCTCCCCTCCAAACAATAGACCCCTGGGCAGGGGTCCCCTTGCCCAGCCTGCTTGGCCTCTTAGAAATGCCTGGGAGGGGGGATCCCCAGGACCCCCTTTCACCTACCCCTCCCATCTACCTCTGAGCGGGCAAAAAGCCTGAGCCCCCAGCCCCTCTGGGCTGGGAGCGTTCTGTCCCTGCTGCCCAACCCAAGGGGGTGCAGTGCAGGGGGGCGGGGGAGGGCCTGTACCTGAGCTTCCCAAGGGCTAAGGGGTGTGAAGCCCCACTGCCCCTCCTCATCCAGCAAGGGGCTGGCACCACCCGCTTCTCAGCCCTCAGTTCCCCTCTGCACCTGCCCAGCCTCCTCCCCTCCACCAAAAAGGTTTGGACAGCAGGGAAGAATGGGGAGGACTCTCCCCCCCACCCGCACCGGCAAGGGTGGAAGGAGGGAGGTGGTGCCCTAGGAAACCCCCATCCGCCCTGGCATAGGGCACATCAACTCCACCCAAAGCAGGGGACAGACCTTTTTCCCCTGCTCCAAATGAGAACGGAGAATCCCCAGCAGCTGGGAGCAGTATGGGACCTATGACACACAGGTGTGCAGTGGTACACACACAGAGAGAGCATTTTAAGGACTGGTTGGTACAGGGATCCCTCACCCAACACTGAAATGCAGCCACCTCTGGGCTGGGGCTCGGCAGCTGGAACTTCACAACAATGTGCTCAGGAGAGGAAGAGACCATGCTGGGGCACTGAGACCCCACTCCCTGCAGCACAGAACCCCCTAGCACTGGACAGGGCCAGCACCGACTGCACTGGGAGAGTACCCCCTACTGAATGACCAATCCCACATCACACAGCCGTCAGAGCATCAATCCTGGGTTTCCCATCCGATCCCGTGCCACGCCCAGCCCCGCGCACGGGTGCCGACCCAACAGCACAAGCCTGGATGGCCACGGGCCACGTTGCTGCATCCTGGCGCTGCCAGCAGCGGGAGGGACAGCCGGCCAACGCTGGCAGGCAACACAATCTTTCCTCGGCATGATTCCATGGCCCAGCCGACGGAGCCAAGAACACTGCGTGGGAATGAATGAACTGAGCCAGCACAGAACCAGGTCAGAACCAGCCCAAGCTCAAAACGAGATCCGAGGCAAACCAGAATAAGACCCAGACACAGATCCAGATCAAAACCAGATCCAAGCCAAATTAGAACCAGAACTGAGCTGCCTTCAGAACCAGAACCAGAGTTAGCGCTTTCTGGATCCCAAACCCAGCTCACGGCCCCCTGGATATATTTTCCTTTCCCCTTCCCATCGCTGGGGCTCTAACTGTTGTTTTCATTTAAAAGCAGCTCAGCTCGGAATTTGCCACCCAGCCATTCGCTGTTCAGGGCACCCAGTGTGTCAGGGTTGCCCCGCCTCTGTCTCAGATAAGTGGGAGTCTAGTGGTTACAGCAGGGAGGGGGCTGGGAGTCAGGACTCCTGGGTTCTTTCTGCTCTGTGACCTTGGGCAAGTCCCGCCCACGGCACAGCTCCCCCCATAGTCGGGGGGTGCCCTGTACCCATGGGAAGCCTTCCGCTAGGGAAATGTGGCTGGGCAGAGCTGAGCTAAACATGGGAAGTGGGGAGGATTGCCTGAGTGACGAGAAGTCATACTTCGGGGGAGGTTAACCCCTTCCCTGGGGGGCAGGGGTCCGGCCATCCACAGAGAGCACTGATGTGTGGGGGGGGAGCTGGAGGAGTGCTAGCCCTTGCTTGCCCCCCCACACCACTGCCCTTGGCAGGCAGCCCAGAGGCCCCTCTCCCGCCTACGTGAGCCTGGCGAGGGGAGGGGGAGGCAGCAGCCAGGCCAGTCCTTTTCCTGTTTGCTGCTCCCAGGGCCCGACTAATTTTGGCTGGGAACAGGGTGCTGCCATAGGGCATCAGAGCTGGGCCCGAGCCCCCCATTGCCCTCCCCCATCAGCTCTCTCCGAACCACGGCCCTGCTCCAAGGCAGCAACAGGGGGATTTGGGGGCAGGGACCAGACAGGGCGAGGGAGTTTGCCCGAGGAGGGGGGTCAAGCCCCTTTGCTGAGCTGGAGGGAGCCCCCGCACCTTCTCCCCGCTGGCTTATGGGGCACACATTGAGCAGGGGGAGGAGACCCGGTGTGGGACACAGAGGAAAGGATATGGAGGGGGGCTGGGCTCAGACATGGGACAGAAGTGTGGGGGGGGGAGACAAACTGGCAGGAGAGTAACCCAGGGTAACCAAGGACAGAACTGAGGGGGAGCAGGAGCCATGTAACCTCCCAGAGACCCCCCACCCCACCCCAGGTGACTTCCCCTGCACCTCTGCTGGGCTCCAGGGACAGAACTGGGGGGGGGTGGCAAGGGGCGCAGGAGTCTGGGCTGCTGACCCAGCCTCCCCCTCCCCCCTTGCAAGTGACCTGCCCACCCTCCTCCGCTGCTCCCACCTGCCAACCTCACTGGCCCCCACCAAACTCCCTGCCCCCAGGTCTAGCTGGGAGCTGGGCCCAGCCGGGCACCATGTCGGAAGCTGGAGGTGTCAGTTCACGGAAACGTCGCTCGCCCTCCAGCTGTGGGATCGGAGAGGGGGTCAAGAGAGGACTCGGCTGCCCCACAGCCATAGACGCGTCCCATCAGACTCGGGGATTCATGCAGAAAAGGGACCCAGAACAACCATGGACATGTCTTAGTGCCCGTTACACCAAGGTCTCCAGCTCTCTGGGCTCAGGACTGCAGGGACGGACTTGGCGATAAATACAGGGTTAGGAGGCCGGACTCCGGGGCTCTATCCCCAGATGAGAGTAGGGTCTAGTGGTTAGTGTAGGAGGAGGCTGGGAATCAGGACTCCTGGGTTCTATCCCCAGATCAGGGAAGGGAGTGGGGTCTTGTGGCTGGAATAGGAGGGCTGGGCGTCAGGACTCCGGGGTTCTATCCCTCACTGGGTGATCTCGGGTGCGTTCCCTCCCACCTCTGGTTCCCCAGCTGTAAGATAGGAGCAATGACACTGAATCAGGAAAAGCACCTTCCATCAGAGGGTCACAAAGAGCTCCATGAACATATCCCAGGATGGGCTGGTGTGTGTGTGTGACTCCCTGCAATTTCCTCTTCTATTTTAAGGACAGAAGCAGACACCTCCAAGCTGAGCAGCTGGTCCGAGCAGCAATACCTCCACCCCCAATCCCGCCCCCTGCTGGTCACTCCCGCAGACAGAGCCTTGTGCACCCATAGTAACACGATCCCGTTAACCTTTCCGCTAGGATGTCGGAGGTTCTGCAGAAGTGGGAACAGTGGCACAGACAGGGGATGGCAACTGGCCCAAAGACCCAGAGTCGAGAATAGAACCCAGATTCCCCCTGCTCTAACCACTAGACCCCACTCCCCTCCCAGAGCTGGGGAGAGAACCCAGGAGTCCTGACACCCAGTTCCCCCTGCTCTAACCACTATACACCACTCCCCTCCCAGAGCTGGGGAGAGAACCCAGGTGTCCCAACACCCAGTTCCCCCTGTTCTAACCACTAGCCCTCACTCACCCACCTACCCTGCCAAGCAGAGAAATGACCCAGAAGAATAAGGTGCCTCTCGAGTGACATGCCATCTGGATGGCTTCCCAGGCTGGAGCTGGACACAGCCATAGGTGGGAGGGGGAGCAGGACCTCACGCACGGTGCCCGCAGCAGCCCAGATGTGTGCCAGGGGGCAGCAGGAGATCACCCCTCTGAACTTGCTTCTTGATCATCCTTGCTACGCGGCTCCCCGCTTCCCACCGGATCATGCCCTGCCCTCTCCCAGCCACCCCCCAACCGAGCTGGGCTCAGAGAATGCCACCTGCTTCAGTCTAGCCAGGGCTGTGGCACAAGCCCAGCTCAGGTGGCAGAGATTTACCCGCCAGCGCCGGGGTGGGACCCAGCTAAACAGCTAAGCTGGGGACCTGCAGAGGGCCGTGAGTGGGGTAGGAGGAACAGGAGAGAGCGCATGAGCGAGACAGAGGAGAAAAGGCAGAGGATAGGTGGAAAAAGGAAGGAAGATGCTGGTGAGATACGCGAGGGGTGCTGACTCACGCCACAGGTGCTGCTTCCGTGTGGCTGCCATGCCAGCATCCCACCGAGTCGCCCCGCTGGCCCCGAATGCCAGCGCCTGTCACCAACCACCGCCACCAGCCCCGGATCAGCGCCGCCCCGATCAGCAGGACTTGGCTGCTCCGTATGGCACCAGAGGGCGCAGCTCCTCCCCCCCCCACGTCACGGCTTGGCACCGGCCTGGAACATGTGATGTACACACACACACGTGGCGCGCTCCCCCTGCGCCCCACCCCCCCATGAAGCACCCGTGGACAGCCGGACAGCCCTGTTACGCTGGGGAGGAACCCAGGAGGGAAAGAGTCAGTTGCCTGGGCTGGACCAGGCTTGGTGCCAGGCGAGGGCACCCTTGAGGGGAGGAGGGAGCTGTGCCCCAAGGGATATACACTCAGTTCTGGGAGTGCCACAGCGACCCAGAAGAGCACTGCGGGCAAGGGGCACCCCTTGGGCCAACCACACTACAGGGGAGGGGGGAGAACAGGGCACCAAGGAAATATCTCCCAGCCGAGAGGGGGCGCTGTGCAGAGACGGACGGGGGAGCATCCTGGGGGCAGACATGTGTGCCAGCTGCAGGAGCAAGGGGTGGGATACCCAAGTGCAGCTTGGGCACAGCGTGTCACCCCAACCTTCAATCCCAGGGCTGGGAAATCCCTTTCGTGGGCCCACAGGCTGCAGGGACCCGCGAGGGGCTGGAGAGGCAGCGATCCCCACCCCGGCCAAGAGGGAGAAGCAGGGAGGAGATCAGCACACAGGGCTTCTGGATTTCTGCTGCAGCCACAGTCATCCCCCGCACCAGGTGGGGCAGGGGTTTCTTGTGTGCCCCAAACACTGGCAAGGGTTACAGAGACACCAGCAGGATTTCAGAAGGGGACAGATCCCCGGCTGGCGTTGACTGGCCCTGCTCCATTGGCATCAAGGCCCCTTTACCCCAATGGGCCAGGAAAAACTTTGACGGCAGCCTCCGATCCCAAAGAAACAACAACCTGACACACCCACCTGGCGCTCAGCCTGCTCCCAGCACAGCCCAGCACCTCCGGCCCGATAGCCGCTCTCGGATAACTTTGTTTCTTAAATGTCGGGGTAGCTGGAAGGCAAACTTCGGGGCTGGCTGCCCCCCACTCGAGCCCCAGACCCGCTCTCATCTCCGTAAGCAGCAGAGACAGTCCTGAGACGCGATCCCCGCCCCAGAGATCCAGGGAGAGCTCTGATCCTCACACCAACCTCACACCCTCCGGCCCCGTTCCTATAATGGTGAGGAAACCGGACACCCAGCCCCTGAGACCCAACCCACTCGCCCCACCCCCGGTGGTTCTGATCCAAGTGCTCAGACCGGACGGTGATGAGCGTGGGGTAAGAACCCAGGCAGAGTAAAGTCCCTAGAGCCATCCCCTGGTTGGGATCAACCTCAGGGAGGTTAGCCACACCTTTGCTGGTGGGAGTGTCCATTCAAGGCCAAACTGCTCACCTAACCCCTTCCAGCACCAGCCCTCCCCCCAGCTCTAGGGAAAGTTCTGATCTGGGGCCAAACTCCCCCGTCTCTGAAGGAATTGGACATCAAGCGCAGCTCAGGTAGATTTCGGCCCCAGCCCACAGGGCGCTGCCTGGAAACCAGCAGGGTTTAAAAGTCTAGCAAAACTCAGCCCCAGGTCCAGCACAAGCCTGTCTAGACGCAGACCCCGCCTGGCATGACCCTGGCACCAGAGAGGTCCCTGCTGTGATCAGACACCTGTCCCCAAGGCTCTCGGGGAGGGCAGGGTGGGCTGCATTTCTCTTACCCACCCTTCCGCACACAGCACCCCAAATCCTGATTACTCCAGTGGGGGCAGCTCAGGGAGAGGCTCAGAGCAAGACTGCAAACAAGGAGAGTGTGTGTGTGTGTGGGGGGGGGAATCTGCTCACACCCACTCCCTCCTCATGCCTTGGCTACAGAAGCAGAGCTTGGCCCTGGAGATGAGATGGGGGGGGTCTTCCAGCCCATTCTCCCCCCCACCATATTCGCCGATCAGCCGTGGCACAGCTGTAGCTTCTGCTCAGCTGGGTGCATCCCTGCTCCCCCCCCCCGAAACTATAACCCCCCTAAACCCCTCCCCGCCACATACACTCCCCTGGGGGAAATTCACCCGCTGACGTCACAAGGAGCCAAACTTTGGCATTATCAAGTCAGCGCCCCTCCCCCACCCGCAATCAACCTCGTCTGCAAAGACTCGCCCCCTCCACAACCGCTACCCCCGAAAGCAACCAGAGAACTCAATGCAAGCCGGGAGAGGGGGCGCTTGTGACTACTGCCCCACTCCAAACAGAACTGGGGGGAACATTGCAAAGCGGGGTGTTATTTCAGACAAATTCCGGGGGGGGGTGTGCAGCCTCAAGAACATTACAGGTGATTATCTTATCTCTGCATAGCCGGGGAGGGGGAACATAGAGACCTATGAAAAATCCAGTGGGGGGGGGGGACTGCCAGCCCCGTGCCCCATAGTAAATACGCCCCTGCTTGCGATCTTGCTGACTCGGCAGTTCGCAAGACCCCGGGACGCGGGGGGTGCAGGGGCTGTATCGAGCCAGCCCAGCCCGGCTGCAGCCCGTGCATCTCCCCTCCGCCATCCCAACACACACACACTAGGCCCCGAGCCCCCAGATCGCCCCGCCTCAGGGGCCTCACGGGTTAACCCCGGCGTGTCTGGGCAGTGGGTGTCCCCCGCCCCCCGGTACCTTGCACACTGCAGGCTGCTGCTCTCCATGGCTCAGCTCTGCAGCGCTTCCTTTTGCACTGCTCCGTCCTCCCCCACCAACTCCAGCGAAACCCACTCCCCTGCAAGCTACTCCCCCTCCGCCGCCCCTCCCCCAGCCGTGCCATTGGCTCCCCCCCAGCCCGGGGCCCCCTCCCCGCCGTGCAGCCCTTGCACACTCGCAGGGCCTTTGTGCTGCTGCGCGAGGGGATTGGGCAGTGGGGGTGTCACTCCGGGGTAACCTGCTGCTGGCAGATGGCTGCCCACGGGAGCCCCTCCGCGGCCGCGGCCGGGAGCTGCGGGCCACGAACCGGCCCCGGGCCAATCCAGAGTGACCCCCGGCTGCAATGGGGGCAGGGCCAGATTCTGCTCTCAGCTCTCCTGGCTTCAATCCGGAGTCACTCCCCGACTGCAATGGGAGCAGGGCCAGATTCTGATCTCAGCCTCCCCCCCCCATGTCAATCCAGAGTCACCCCTGATTGCAATGGAATCAGGTCGGATTCTGATCTCAGCCCTCCCCCACCCCCAGTTAATCCAGAGTTAATGCAGAGTCACCCCAAGTACAGTGGGGGCAGGGCCAGATTCTGATCTCAGCTCCCCTGGGAAACTGGGGAAAGTCAATCCGGAGTTACCCCCTGACTGCAATGGGGTTTAACAGAGCTAAATTCTGATCTCAGCTTGCCCCTGGGGTCAATCCAGAATTACGCCCTGACTGTAACAGGGTCAGGCCAGACTCTGATCTCAGCTCTCCCAGAGTAAATCTGGAGTCCTCCCCTGGCTGCAGTTAGGGTTTGTCTACACTTAAAAGTTAATTCAGATTAAGGTAGAGTGTGAATTTAAAAGAGAACAGCTATTCCTGAATAACTCCGTATGTGAATGCTCTTATTCCAGATTATGGAGTGCCCTGTTCTAGTTTAGCTGAATCCACTTCCAAAATCAATTATGCTAAACCAGAACAAGGCAGGAACAAGATTGTACACACAGAGTGGATCTGGATTAGCTCCCTGGGTAGACAACCCTTTGTTATTATAATTAATCATGTTTATTCTAGCAGTGTCATGGGACCAGCCAAAATCAGGGCTCCAAACACAGTGAGGACCAGATTCTGATCCATGACATTGAGTTAAATCTGGAGTGACTTCAGCGAAGAGGAGGGAGTCATGGCCCAATTTGGATCTCAGTTACACCATATGGCCTCACTGCAATAGGTTTAGGGCTTAATCCTGATCTATTTCCTGGTGTCAATCCAGACTGGCTCCATAGACTTCAGTGCAATTCAGAATCAGTTCTGACCCGACTGGGAAATGCAGTGTGATCCCATTAACATCAGTGGAGCTGGAGCCTGATCCTGCTTGTAGTGACCCAGGGTAAATCTGGAGTGACTCTAGTGGGGGTCACTCTGGATTTACACCAGTGTAAATTGAGACTAGATTGACCCAGGAAGTTCCTGGCTACAGTCGAATCCTTTCTGAGTTGGAGGATCTGAGTCAAGCAAAATCCCCCTTTAAAATGTGATCTGCACAGCCAAGGCTAATCACATCCCTGGAAGAATGTATGGGCACATGGCCCCTGACAGTGTCATCCTACCCACGAGACAGAGGGTGTCAGGGCTGCGTGCCCCAAGCTAGCACACGTCGACCCGAAAACCACAGCACCACGATAAGCGTGTGTCATCCCCAACATAGTTGAATCATGCAACGCAGAGGAGACCGACACATTGTAACCACGTTCCCATGACATGTGCACATGGCGTGGCCCTGCAGTGGGGACAGGATGGAGCCGAGGTCTCACCCTGTTCCCCTCTTGTCATTGCATGTGGACATCAGAGCTACACTCCCCTCCCAGGGCAGGGGATAGAACCCAGGAGTCCTGGCTCCCAGTCCTCTTGCTTCTGGGAATAACCCCCACATGAGACAGTCACAACCACGGAGGCTATGAGGCTCATGACGGGGAAGCGATGGAGCCTGTATCTCCCAAATCAGCTGCAGCACAGGGTGCTGAGCTGGGCGGATGCTAAGTCAGGGAGCGCTGCAGCTACCAAACTCTCTGGCTTGCACCCGGAACCCCCAGGAATCCACCCCCCCCCAATTCACAGCATCAGCTCTGTGCATGGCCTATTGGGGTTGCATTGGGAAAGTGACATAGAGGGTGAAATCCTGGCCCCGTTAAAGATGATTTGGGGATCTAGTGATAAGAGTAGGGTGGGGCTGGGCGTGAGGACTCCTGGGTTCTCTCTCCAGCTTGCAGAGGGCAGTAGGACCAAGGCACAGAGCCGTTGACACCTAAGCCACTAACTCTCTAGATGATGTTAGGATAAGCAACTTCCCTGTCTCATGCCTCAGTTTCCCTTCCTAAGGCCTCTCCCCCGTGGCTGTTCAGGTCCTCAAGGGACCCAGTCCTACTCCTACGATTACGGCATTAACTGAGACTGATCATCCCACTGTGCCCAGCAGGGGGCAGCGCAGCATCGCCACACCCCCCTTTTACTCTGAGGGAAGAGGGTGGTCAAAAGAAACCCCCATTGAGCAGGGAGTGGACTGAGCTACCAGGGGTTGGAGTGGGGGGGTTGAGCCATTGTCCCTCTGGAGATAACTGGGGTGAGGCAAGCACCCCAGGTGCACACCAGCAACATGTCCACACTGCTCCCCTTCTTTTCTGGGGGACCCTGGAGTGGGGCAGGGGGCCAGGGCATTTCCCCTCCTCCCCCTGCCCAAGGCCTTGGGGCTGTCTCATGCTGGCCCTTGCTCCAGAGCAGGGCCTGACCACGAGGAGACGGGCACACCCTGAGACTGGGGAACCAGACCCCGACTTCAGGGTGGAGGAAGTCCAGCCCTGGGGGGTGGGGTCTTTGCTGGAGGGGCCAAGCTATCTGCAAAGCCCTTAAATCTCATCCCTCGCACTGGGTTTGTGCGAGAGGGGCCGCAGGTCGGGGATCAAACTGGGGCCTCCAGCGCTGACAGGACAAGCTGCTCTGCTTGAGCTAAACAGTCAGCCCACCTGCACACAGAGCCCCCCCATTCGCCCTTCCCTGTGCCAGGTGCTCTATGTGTCCCCCATTCCCCCTGCCAGAGGCTCTGTGTGCCCCCCATGCCCCCTCCCACCTGCCAGGGGCTCTCTGTGCCCCCCATTCCCTCCCATTTTCCTTTCTTTTGTCTGTCAGCATGTCCACATTGTTAAGCTCCATTGGGAGGGACAGCAGTGCTGAGAGGTCCGATTGTTGTACGGGAAGGTGTTGATGGCTGCACAGTTGTAGAGCCAAAGCTGCTACCTCTGCTGCCAGATGGTGGGGCCCCGGGGGGGGGGCTCTTTTGCCCCGTTTCTGATCTTCCCCTAAATCAAAAGGGTTCATAGATTCCAAGTCCAGCAGGACCAGTGTGGTCATCTAGTCTGACCTGCCAGATAGCCCAGTCCAGAGACCTGCCCCAACATAATCCATAGAGCAGATCACTTAGGTAAGACTGTTTTGTAAAGGAAAATCATGCATCACTCATCTATTAGAACGCTTTGAGGGGGCCGTCAAGCATGTGGACAAAGGTGACCCAGTGGATATAGTGTACTTGGACTTTCAGAAACTTTTGACAAGGTCCCTCACCAAAGACTCTGAAGCAAAGGAAGCTGCCATGGGATAAGAGTGAAGGGCCTCTCCTGGATCAGTAACTGGTTAAAAGATGGGGGAAAAAGGGAGGAATGAATGGTCAGTTTTCACAGTAGAGTGAGGTAGACAGTGGGTTCGCCAAGGAGGGATCAGGGCTGGAAAACATTCAGAAATGACGTGGAAAAGGGGGTAAACAGTGAGGTGGCAAAGTTGATAAATGATACAAAATTCCTCAAGACAATTAAGTCCCAGGCAGACTGCGAAGAGTTACGAAGGGAGCTCACAAAACTGGATGACTGGGCAACCAAATGGCAGATGAAATTCACTGTTGATCAATGCAAAGTGATGCACATTGGAAGCCACAATCTCAACTCTACATATACAATGATGGGGTCTAAATTAGCTGTTCCCACTCAGAAAAGAGACCTTGGCATCATCACGGACAGTTCTCTGAAAACGTCTTCTCAACGTGCAGCGGCCGTCAAAAAAATAGAATAAACAAACACAATGTTAGGAACCATTAGGAAAGGGGTAGATAATAAGACAGTAAATACCATAACGCCACTATATAAATCATGCACACCCACATCTTGAATACTAACTGGAGTTCTGGTTGCCCCATCTGAAAAAAGATATATTAGAACTGGCAAAGGAACAGAGGAGGGCAACAAAAATGCCTAGTGGTATCGAACAGCTTCTGTATGGGGAAAGATTAAAAAGACTGGCACTCTTCAGTTTTGGAAAGAGACGACTAAGGGGGATGTGATGGAGGTCTATAAAATCATGACTGATGTGGAGAAAGTGAAAGTGGGAAGTGTTATTTACCTCTTTACACAACACAAGAACCAGGGCTCACCTGATGAGATTAACAGGCAGCTGGTTTAAAGCAAACAGAAGGAAGTACTTCTTCACCCAACGCACAGCCAACCTGTGGAACTCCTTGCTGGGGGATGTTGTGAAGATGAATAGGTCCATCAGTGGCTGTTAGCCAAGATGGTCAGAGACACAACCCCATCCTCTGGGTGTCCCTAAACCTCTGACTGGCAGAAGCTGGGGCTGGACAACAGGGGATGGATCACTCTTCTGCTGATTCCCCCTGAAGCAGTTGGCACCAGCCACTGTTAGAGACAGGACACTGGGCTAGATGGACCATTGGTCTGACCTAGTATGGCCGTTCTTATGTTCTTATGAAAACATCCCATCATGATTTAAACAATGTCAGTGATGGAGAATCCACTACAACCCTGCGTAATTTGTTCTAATGGTTAATGACTCTCACCATTAAATATATACGTCTTATTTCCCACCTGGTTTTGTCTAGCTTAACTTCCAGCCACTGGATCATGTTACACCTGTCTCTGCTAAACTGAGGAGCCTGAATATGAGTCAATCTTTGTTCCCCATGTGTGTACTGATAGACAAGGTCAAGTCCCCCCTTCACCTTCTCTTTGCTAGGCTAAATAGACTGAGCTCCTTGAGTCTCTTGCTACAAGGCAGGTTTTCCAATCCTTTAATCATCCCCATCCCCTTTAATCATCCCTCTCTGACCCCTCCTGATTTATCAACATCCTTCTTGAATTGTGGGCACCAGAACTGGACCCAGGATCCCAGCCGTGGTCACAGCTGTGGCAAATACGGAGATGAAATCACCTCTCTGCGCTTGCTCCCCGTTTACACATTGAGAGCAAAGGAGCGAGGGAGCCACCTGCAGAAGTCTTGAACCCTGGCTCAGGAGTCCTACAAGAGCCAACTAGAGGTACCTGGCCCAGGGATGGGCTTGGGCCCTTAACCAGCCAATATTGATATAAGGGAGCCCCGATGGGGGAGCTGATTCTAGGATGTCTGCAAGGGTGTCGGCACCTAGCAGGGCAACCGCAAGCCCAACCCCAGAGCAGGTCACCTCATAAAAAACAGATAAAAGATGTCGAAGAGCCCTGGGGTGGTGCCGGGGGGACAGCGGGGGGCTTGGAGTTTTACTTCTGACTTTAATTTCTCTGAATCAAACTAGACCCCGAGAAGGGGGTTGTGAAGGGTGGCAGCTAATCTGGCTACAACATCCCAGGATGGCATTAGCCCTTGTGGCCACAGAGTGGCAGTGGGAGCTCATGCTCAGCTGATTAGCCGCCTCCCTCCCCCACCAAATCTCTCTTGGAGTCACTGCTTCCCAAGAGACAGTCCCCAGCCGATATTCTCTGATCCTAGAGGTACCCGTTTACCTGTGGCTGAATTCAAGCACATAGTATTTGCTTGTGCCCGGCTTCCCCAGCGATCCAGATCATCCTCTTCCTTATTTACCACTCCCCCAATTTCTGTGTCCTCTGCAAACCTGACCAGTGAGGATTTTATGTTTTCTTCCAGGTCACTGATAAAAATGTTAAATAGCATTGGGCCAAGAACCGATCCCTGTGGGAACCCCCTGGAAACAGACCCGCTCGATGTTGATTCTCCATGTACCGTTACATTCTGAGACCTGTCAGATAGCCAGTTTGTAATCTATTTAATGTTTGCCATGGTAACTTTAAATTGTTCTAGTTTTTAAATCAAAATATTGTGCAGTACCACGTCAAATGCCTTACAGAAGTCTGAGTATATTACACCAATGCAGTTACCTTTATCCACCAAACTTGTAAACTCATCAAAAAAAGGTATCAAATTAGTTTGACAGGAGCTATTTTCCATAAACCCATGTTGATCGGCATTAATTACATCACCCTCCTTTAATTCTTGCTTAATCAAGTCCTGCATCAGCTGCTCCATTATCTTGCTCAGGATTGATGTTTGTCATATAATTCCCCGGGTCAACCCATTTACACTTCACACATTAGCTTTCTTCCAGTCTTCTGGAATTTCTCTGGTGCACCAAGACTTATTGAAAAATCAACATTAACGCTCCAGTGAACTCCTCAGGCAGTTCTTTTAAAGCTCTTGGATGCAAGTTACCTGGGCCTGTTTATTTTAAAATGTTCAACTTTAGTAGTTTCTGTTTAACATCCTGAAGAGATACTAATGGAATGGAAAGAGTGGTATCATTGCCATATGATGAGACTATATCTGTTTTTCCCCTAATGAAGACATGTATTGAATAGTTCTGCCTTTTCTGCATTATTATTGATAATTCTACCATTTCAATCTAGTAATGGACCAATACCATTGTCAGGATTCTTTTTGTTCCTAATGTATTAAAAAACCTCCTTCTTGTTGTCCTTAACTCTGCTGGCCATAGAGTTTGCCTTATGTCCCTTGGCTTCCCTTATCAATTTTCTACAATTTCAAACTTCTGATTTATATGCACTATTATCAACTTCCCTTTTCTTCCATTTGTTATTTATATTTATGTTTTGTACAGCTGCCTTCACTTCCTCTCTAAACCAGGTTGGTTTTGTAACCATCACAGCCCTCTTCCTAGAGTGTGGCCTTTTGGCCATTTGCTAAGGTCTTCTTAAACGATTCCCAATTATCATTCACATTTGTCTGATTAAATTCTTCCTCTCGGCTGATTTGGCTCATGATTGTTTTCAGCTTTGTGAAACTGGCCCTATGAAAGCACCAAGTGTATATAATACTTATCTGAACTTTATTGTGCATGCACATTATAAATGTGATTAAGTCATGATCACTTGTACCTAAGTTAAGATTAATTTTTAGTTCTGAGGTCAGTTCCTCTTGATCAGTTCAGACAATAGTATGACAGAACACATCCCTGTATTCACACCCTACACACTATTGTAATAATATTTGTGCAAAGTATGCCTTGTAAGGTATCATTTGAAAACCCACAATCTGCTGAACATTATTGTCCTGGTACAATATGTGTGGCAACATTGTATGTGAACTTATAAGATTCCCCTGTATGGTGTTATTAACATATGTTCCAAACTCCACAGCCCTGCCCAGACAGGTCACAGAATCATAGAACATCAGCCTTACCAACCCAACAAGACCAAAAACCATGACTTGCATCCCCTCCAAACCTTGAGGTTGGCTTAAAAATCATGAGGGTTTTCTAACTTGGTCTTCTCACAAAGTCCCAGCTCTCAGAGTCACGGGATTACCTGAGAATCTCAATTTTCATTTTTAAAAAATTGAGTATCTGGCCGATTGGGCCCCTTACACTGTCAAAGCTCATCAGGCCCAAGCAGTCATTGCAGAAAAAGGATTCAGAATCTTAGGGAGCAACTTCTAACCCCTCCTCCCCACCACATCCATCCCAACACTTCCAGTGGCTTAAGCAGGACACTCCTCCAAGGCTCTCCGCCTCCCTTTCCCAGCCAGCTCCCCCGTGCGGGCCCTGACCGCAACTCCCCAGCCAGCGCCTGGGCACTGGTCCTGGAGTCAGCTCCACTGCAGTGGGCAGGAGGGGAAGCACTGGCCGCCCCCTGCCTGCTCACTTTTGGCCTTGCTGTCCCTCAGATGGGGGTGCCGAGGCCAAACTTGAGCAGCCATACGTCCCCCCTCTGCCAGTGGTCCCAACTGCAATGTCCGGAGCAGAGAGCCAAGCCCAGCCAGACCCCCAGGACAAGAGCTGTTTCAGCTGGGCCAAGAAGCTCTGGGACATGAAAGAGGGACGGTGCCACGAAACACAGGACTTGTGGGACATCTACACTGCAAAACGGGGGTGTTCTAAACTCCTCTTAGCAGTGGGAGCCTATAGGGCAGGTGGAGGTGGAACTCAGGCCTGCCCCGCCAGCGTCCAATCCCACATTAAGCACACCCCTTTCTTTGCAGGGTGGCCACCCCCACCAGCAGGCATCGTGTTTGCAGGAAGGGGGCAGACAGAACCAGATGCAGTCAAAGGCTCAATCCTGGGGGTTGAAGAGAAGCCGGTGGGAGCTGAGCAGTGGGCTGGGTTGGTGGAGATCCTGGCTGAGCACCCCAGGGATGGGGGGGCGGTTTGGGGGGGAGGTGTTTCTGGCCGGGGAGCCCGTCCCTGCAGCACTGGGACAGCCCTCTCTGGAAAACTCTGTAGCCAGGGTTGGCTCCCCACAGCTGGCCTCTGTCCAGCCCTGACAGCTTAGGGGGGGTGGGGGTGGGGCTGGGCCCAGCACGAAGGGAAAGGAGGTGGCAGGGCACCCGCTGTGTGTGGGGGGGCACAGGGGCTCGTAGCCGCAACAAATGCTGGAGGGAAATGCTGGGGAGGGGCTGGAGTGGGCAGGCTGGAGGACTTAGCTGTGAGGCTGCTGAGAGACAGGGCAAGGGGGGGCAGGAGGCAGCGGCAGGCAAGGGGGTGCCAGGGGCAGGGCAGGGGTGTCAGCAGCAGGGAATGCAGCAAGCGGGCTACAGGGAGGGAAGGGAGATGGGAGGTGGTGGGGGGCAGGGACAGAGGTAGGGGGTAGGGATCAGAGGGATTGGGGAGGGGCATGTGGCTTTGGGGGTAGGGATAGGGAAAGCAGGAGATGGGATGGATTGGGGGGGCAGGCCGGGGGATTATGGGGGAGCAGAGATGGAGGTGGAAGGAGGGGAGTGGATGGGGAGGGGCAGGGATGGCGGGAGAGGATGGGAAGGATTGATGAGGAGCAGGGACTCTGGGAGGGGGAGGGTGAAGGGGGGTCTATAGGGCAGCGATGGGAAGGGGTTAGGAGGCTATGAGGGGCAGGGACGGGGATAGGGGAGGGGGTAGGGGGCTCTAGGGGCAGGGCTGGGAGAAGGGAGAGGGGTTAGGGGGCTTTGAGATCAGGGATGGGGGAATTTTTGGGGTTCTGGTGGCAGGGATGGGGTTGGGGGCTCTGGGGGCAGGGATGGGGGATGGGAGGCAGGTATGGGGGTAGGGGGAGGGGACTCTGAGGGCAATGAGGGGCAGGGCTCAGCCCTTGTCTATACACAAGTGTATCCGGCTTCAGCCCCTGCAGTCAGATGGATGCTGTTGCCAGCACGGGCGCAGGGAAGTGGGATCCAGGTGCTGGCCTGGGGGAGCTGTCTGTCCCCGTCCCCACATGGGGGAACCACTCCCTGTACTGTCCCCGGGCACTCCCGTGTCCCTGCCCCCACAGGCTGCACATGCCCTGCATGCAACACTCTCTGCCCACCAACCTGACACTATACAACACACACACTGCACATGCTGTATACACAACGCACAGCATGCACTATATACAGTAACTCACAATATACACACATGCTGTGTGTAATACAATATACGCACAGTGCACACACTGTGTGCAGTACACAGACACAAAACACACGCTGTGTGCAACACGCACACACAACCCACACTATATATGAATCAAGACCCCACACAGAACATACTCTATACAAAGCACAATGCATACACTATATAAACAACACAACACCCACTGTTCACAATACACAGTAACTCACAATATACACAATTCACACTGTACATAATACACACATGCTGTGTGCAATACACACACACAGTACACCCATATTTTGTTCTTGGTAAGTGCACAAAACACACACTGACCACAGTACCCACAAACAACACACTAGGTAGAAACAAACCCAGAGCTATAAAGAGTGTTATTGTGTGTTACTCCTGGGAGAATTCTGCACCACTGCGTGGTGCAGAATTTTGCAGAAATTAACATTGTATGCACAGAATGTCCTTTCCCCCACAGAAATAGGCTGCAGTGCTGCTAGCCGCCACTAGGAGTCACTGGACCCAGCAGAGGCCAGCTCGCACATAGAAGACACTGCCAGCATGGGGCGGAGTGGGGGGGGAGGAGCTAGACCAGCGGTTCTCAAACTTTTGTACTAGTGACCCCTTTCCCACAGCAAGCCACTGAGTGCAGCCCCCCTTATAACTTAAAAACAAATATATTTAACACTGTTATACATGTTGAAGGCAAAGTGGGGTTTGGGGTGGAGGCTGACAGCTTACGACCCCCCATGTAATAACCTTGTGACCCCCTGAGGGGTCCCAACTCCCAGTTTGAGAACCCCTGAGCCTAGAGGGTTTCTGGCAGCTGGAGTTCCCACCACACTCTGAGGGAAGGAGAGGCAGGAAACTTGGACCCAGCATCAGGCTGTTTCTTCCTCTGGATCTCTGAGCTGAGGGTGGGGCAAGTGACTGGGCAAGGGGTGTCCCTGCATCTGGTACCGGGGACATGTGGGGATGGGGTGCGGGTATCTGGGCTGGGGTGGCCCCATGGCTGGGCTCTGGGAGGAAGGGGCTTTGGGGGAAATGGCTGGGGAAGGCCCCGCAGGTGGGCTCTGGGTGGAGGGTTGTGAGTGTCTGGCCCCCTGGCTGATCTCTGGGGAGGGTAAGGGGGCAGAGAAACAGGAATTTGCTTGTCGTAGGGGTTTCTTTAACTCTCTACTCCTGGGTGAATTTCTCTGTGTCTGTATTGTTACAGACATACTTGCTGATGGGTATTTTGAAATAAATTACCAAAATAATTGGAAGTGGTATGATTATATAGTGCTATTTTGACAAAATTTTCAGAGTTTTAGATTACCGTGCGCAGAATTTTCAATTTGTTTGCACAGAATTTTTAATTTGTCGGTGCAGAATGCCCCCAGTAGTAAGTGTGTGTACATATAACGGGCGTATTTGTGTGTCTGGGTAAACTGTGTGTACGTTGTGTATATTTCAAAGGCCCATAAAGGGTATGCATGTGTGTCCCTGCGCCCTGCACAAATGTGTGCGTACAAGGAGTGAGCAACTATATCTATTTGTGTATGTGACACTCAAGCCGTATCATCTCCCCCCCGCTGTCCACACTCTGCTATAAACAGTAACGCGCTCAAAGCACTAGCAGGGGACTAAGACGACGTTATTTCATAGGTACCTTAAAGGCCTGTTATCTGGTGCCGTCAAGCCCCAGTTCGGTGCCCCCTTAAACAGCAAGGGCCAGCCTTGTAAATATACAGCAGCTAAAGAATTGCCCCCAAGTTGCTTTTACAGGTCAAACGGAGCAACCGCATGAAAACAGAAACAAGTTTCCCTCGGAGAGAGAATGCCCCAACAGAATCTCTTAGAACACACCCGTCTGAACATCAGCAGGGCTCGGTCACTTGGCATGTGGGTCTGAAAAATCAGTCCGCTTTATCTTGAGCAACCAGTTTGCATTTCTAGTGTGTTGCTTTCTGTATAAGAGCTAAGTAGGCTTCTTCGTTATTGTCATTACCATAGGGAAAGACAGTGCAAAATTAATCCTGAATTTCTTTCCAACAATCTACCTATTTCTTTCTTCCTTTCTCTGTGTTCTTCCCCTCAATGATCTGATCTTGTTGCCCACCAAAATCAAACTTTCAAATCATCTGGACCAAACAAACTATTCCCAGGCCTTGTTTCCCGTCTACGCTTTCTGATGCCAAACATATTTCCTTCTCAATTAAAAAAATCTCGAAAAAGAGAGAGCTTCAGAATCTCTCTCTGCTTTCCGCCTGCTTCTCGGGTGGCAGGTTTTGCTTTGTTTCTGTTTTAGTTTCCTCTCCAAAAAGAGAAAGTGTCATTCTGCAAAACTGTGAGCTTCGAAAAAATGACACATTGGAGATTTTAAAAAGACCCAATCTTTTTCTTTTAAATGCAATTTGCGATGCAAGAGCCTTACTGATATGAAACCATTTTAAAGGGCTCCACCAGCTCGGTTTGTTATTGAGTCAAAATACCCATTAATAGCAGGATAAGGCTGTAAGTAGAGTGAAATTCGGGCCCCACTAAAATCAATGGAAAAACGCCAATAACTTCACACAGGCAAAGATTTCCCTAAAATATAAAAACCGTTTGTTTGGGGCTGGGATCAATCCTGCTTTGTTGAAATCAATTGGAACTGTCATCATGGGTTGTAGTGTTTGACTCTGACCTTAGTGCGGGAATTGAAATGAATCCCTAAAAATAATGGTAATTTGCGTATTTTTCAGTGCCATAACATCTTGTTTGTTTATAAAGTGACTTGTAATGCGAGCAGAGCTGGGTAATAGATGGAACTTTGTTATGATTATTATTTAAAAGCCTCCTTCACACAGTTCGAAAAATCTCATGTGGAAAGTCAGATCTCGAATGAAGGGGAATTCTTTTCAAATGGTCAAAAATCAGCAACTATCCATACCGAAAGGCACACAGGCCTCACTTCGCGGGGGCAGGGGGAAGGAACGATTTGATTTGATTTCCTTTTGAAACATACTCATCCCAGAAATGCCCTGCCACTGGCCCTCCGATCATTGGACAATTAAATCCAATCGCACAGCAATTTCTGATGCCAAAGTTCTATTTCGCAGCCACGTCTCAAATCCATACGAGATCTGTGTCAAATTACGGCCAATTAATTATTCATTCTGTTTTAAGCAGAGTGGATTGTTGAACCAATATCTCCCATGTGACCTAGCCAGAAAAGTCTGCTGGAAGGGGGAATATATTTAATATTTGACATGGATCAGAAGGGTAAAGCCAGCTCTGTTTTTTCTGATCGCGACTCTGTTCCTTGGGTTGGGCTGAGATTTCGCCGTAGGCTGACAGTGCTGATTTACGTAGATTGCATCTGATTCCCCAGATGGTGTAAATCCGGAGGAGTGGGGCCGATTTGCCTCTCGGTGCAAATCAGGTGCAACCCTATTGCACCAAGCAAGCTCCAGATCTACCCCCGCAGTCACCAGTCAGGCCGGTGCTGGCGATGTGAGAATCAGGCCCATTCTGCTGGTGAGGATGGTTCAGGGGACAAGAGATGGGGGGCTGGGCTAGTATAATCTGCCGGGCGCGATTGGCTCAGCGGCAAGCCAGCAAACCCCTGGTTGGCCGGATGGAGAGGGAGCCCGAGGTTATAATGACCAAGCGTCAAGGGAAAGTCTCTGGCTGAACGCTTGGCTAGCTGGATGGGCCCCTTGGCCACAGGGTGCTGCTGGGGACCCAGGAGGCCATCCCACAGTGATGGAAGGGTTAACCGGAGCCAGCTTCACCCTGAAGTCTTCCTTCAGCATCACAAGCCTCCTCCAAGACGTGGCGCTGAGTGACAGGCCAGGGCAGCCTCCCAGAGGGGCTGCCGAGACGGATCCTGCCATGGCCAGCAGCCGTGGGGGGGCCGGGGAAGACAGGAGCGCAGCAGCAGCGGCAAGAGGAGGAGGCGAGCTGGAGAAGGGAAGGGGGGAGGCGCCGGGGAAGCAGCACGACAAGCCCCCCTTCAGCTACAATGCCCTGATCATGATGGCCATCCGGCAGAGCCCCGGCCGGCGGCTGACCCTCAACGGCATCTATGAGTTCATCATGCGCAACTTCCCCTACTACCGGGAGAACCGGCAGGGCTGGCAGAACTCCATCCGCCACAACCTGAGCCTCAACAAGTGCTTCGTCAAGGTGCCACGGCACTACGACGACCCGGGCAAGGGCAGCTACTGGACGCTCCACCCTTCCAGCGAGGACGTCTTCATCGGCGGTACCACGGGGAAGCTGCGGAGGAGGGCGCCCACCGGGCAGGCCAAGGTGGCCTTTCGCCGAGGGGCTGGGGTGGCCTTCGCCAGCGCGCTCTACTGGCCCCTGCCTCCCTTCCTGGCCCTGCCCCAGCAGCCCACCCCAACTGCCGGCTACGGTTCCTACTCCGGCTCCTACTCCTCAGCCTTCTGCCCTGGGGCAGACGGGCTCTTTGGGGGAGGGGACGTCCCATACGGGGGGCATCACCAGCAGGTCACCGCAGGCTCCTCCTTGTCCTGTGGCTTCTCAGCACCCAGCACCTTCAATTCCTTCAATCTCCTGGCGGGACAGGCCAGCTACATCTTGGCCCAGAGACCACAGCCTGCGCCAGCTGGGACCTCTCTGTTCCCAGGCTACTTGGCCTCTCTGAACCAGGGCTCTCCCTTTAACCCGGCTCTGCCCTGAATGCACCCACCCTCTGCTAGATCCAAGCCCTCACAGAAGGCATCTGGCCCTGGTTTGCGTCTAAAGCACCCAACGGCGTCCGGCCACCAAAGGTCAGTTCTGGTGGGTTCGTTTCTATCCCGCGCTGGTTCAATTTCCAGCTGCTCTCCTGGGCACTTAGCAACTGTCTGAGACAACAGCGCAAAACAGGGCCAGATCTTCCATTGGTATGACTCCCGTTGTGAGATGATTTCCACCAGCTGGAGATCTGGCCTCTAGATCCTCCTACTGCTTGCTCATATTTTGAATGACCAGAGCCACCTCCGTGTAAATCACCAGTGCCCTCAACAGAGCAATGCTGATTTACGCCAGCTGAGGATCAGGGGTAAAATTGTCAAAAACCCCTCAAGCACTTAGGAACCGTTGGAAAATTCTCCCCCAGCTCCTGATTTTTCCCCTGGTCTTGTTGGTAGGAATGTTTTCAATCGGCAGCAGTCGGCTACATTTTGCATGTTCCTTCCTGACTCTTGTAGTGGTTCGGTTGCTTTCATTTCTGTATTATGCTTTGAATTTTTCAAAAAAACAAAAAAATGCCGAAATGCCTTGGGGCCAGAATCCAGAGCCTGGTGCAAATCAGACTTCAGCGAAGCAACGCCAGTTTACATGAGGTGGGCATCTGGCCTTGTATCATGTCTCTTTCATATCTAAGGACTGCAGAAATAATTCCCCGTGGTATTGTTTAAAGGGAATCCAATTCTTTGCATTATTGGATTGTGTTTTAAGAGGAAATCCTGAGGTCATGGAGTTTTTTTTGCAGCGGGAGATATGCATGCACTTTTTTTAGGAGCCTTTTGGTAAAAGTATTTATTTAAAAGCGTACAGCATTAAAGAGAAAACCCCAGAAAGCCCCGGTCTTGCAGACATTTAACACACATGAGAAAGTCTACGTGTGTCCCATGGATCTCAGTGAAATCGAGTTTCAGGGTCACTTTCAGGGTCACTCTCCTAAATTATTACTATTTATGAACAGTCACATTAGTATTTATTATTCATATTATTTAACGATCACCTGAATTCTTATTACATATTAATGATCAGCCTTATTCCTATCTGGTGGCATGGTTGTTTAAGACATCACATCTATGCAGACTATCTAGCTAATAAAACCAGATTCTCATCTCGGTGGTGCTAGTGTGACTCCACCGCTCACACTGGTTGTCCAGATTTGTGAGTAACCAGGGGATCAGTCCCACTGCTTTTCCATATCCCGACTATTCTTCTGTGAAGGGATTGATCCGGCATTTAAAGCAGCGGGCGGACTGCGGCTGAGAGCAGAATCAAGTCTGAGCATTTTTCTTTGGCGAAATGACCACGTTTGGGAGGTCTGGGGGTGGGGAATTAGGGTGACCAGATATCCCAATTTTATAGGGACAATCCCGATTTTTGGTTCTTTTTCTTAAATAGGCGCCTATTACCCCCCACCTCCATCCCGATTTTTCACACTTGCTGACTGGTCACCCTAGGGGGGATCTCAGTGACAGGGGATCGGAAGTTTTGTGAAATTAACAGGGCAGGCTAGTTTTGAACCAGTTGGCGGTTGAGGATTTTGGGGCTTATTTGTAATTGTTAAAGAATATAAAACTGATCTGCAAACAAAGAAGGCAAAGCAACGGAGCAAAATGGCATGAGAATCTCAATAGAACCAAATAGCTAATGCGATTCACAGGAAGTGGTATCCAAGCTTTAAAACGAATTCACTTTAAACAAAAAGATTTTTTTTACTCAAATACATTTTTTTCCAACTTTCAGGAAATGTGTTTACAGTTTAAAACAAATAGCAAAAGGGCCAGACTCCCACCTAGTGTAAATCGGTGTAGGGTCACTGAAAGAACTGGGCCTATCGAAAACAGCTGAGAATCTAGTCCAGAGATTTTAAAAGGTTTTACTGATTTGTAAAAGAAATTAGATTGGGATTAATGGAAAGGACAAGCGATCTCCCCTGCTAAAATCTTACTCATGAGAGTAAATGTGTTACCACGAAGAGCCTCATGGAGCTTAAGAGAGTTACTCATGTGCATAGTTTTGTTTTCAGGATCGAGCCCTCTGCTTCTTGGATTTTGTAGATGTTGAAAACCTAAACCAAAATGTTGAATTTTTTGTTTAAAAAGAGACTTTTTCCTCAACCAAAATACTGTCCCCGTGGAGCGAAAAAAGCATTTTGTTATTTTTTTCTGCAGTGCATCCAAAATGTGTGTGTCAGAGGGGGAAAGAAATTGTACATATTTTGCAACGGTCGCTTAACGTTTTGCTCCATACTTAGAAAGGTGCTTTGCAAAATAACAACATCAAAGCCCTTTCTTGTTAGAAGAGAGATTTGGAGGCAGAATCCAGCCAGATCTGGAAAAGTTCAGATCCATTAAACTTCAGGGTTGTTTTTATTGTAAGTACATAATGTGAAGGCCCAATCCTTTAAGCATTGGCTGATCAGGGCTTGTGTCATGCATTGTTTTTAAATGCTGCGGTTCTATTCTTGAGAATGCACCAAAGAAAATCTAGAGAATAATTTCTCAGAGGAAGATGATTGTTGTTTCTTACCTGGGAGATTTGAAAAATGTGTCATCTTAGTGTCCTACCTGCATAAGATTATAATACAAGGTCCATTCTTGCTTTCCCTGAAGTAGGTGACAAAACTCCCATTGAGCTCTGTGAGAATAGGGTGGTGTTTGGGTGTTGTATCTCTAGGAACAGATCCCCAGATGGTGCAAATCAGCCTCCTCCCTCAGAGACAATGAAGAGACATCCATTCACACAACCTGGCCTGCTTACACACTTGTTCAAGCGGCAGAATTGGGTGTATTGGGGGAGTTTTTTGTTTTTAAATCTAATAAATGTTGTTACTCCCATATTTGGGCCCAGTCCCTCTCCCACTGAAATCTGTGACATGACTAAGGACTATGGGCCTAATCCTGTGCCACTGAGATCTGTGGGAGCTTTCCCATTGCCGTTAGTGGAGCAGGATCTATCCCTCAGAGCTATCTGCAGCACAACTTAAGGCCCCTTAGGGCCCCAGCCATAGAGCAAGTTCTCTGCAGGAGGATCCCTGCACCCGTGGAACTAGGATGACCAGATGTCCTGATTTTACAGGGATAGTTCTGAGTTTTGGATCTTTTTCTCATATAGGCTCCTATTACCCCCCACCCCCGTCCCAATTTTTCACATTTGCTGTCTGGTCATCCTACGTGGAATCGCTTGGGCCTAGGGGTTGCAGGATCGGGACTCTGCTCCCCCAGGGGTCCAGTCCAAAACCTTTGCCCACAAGGTGAAATCTGTTCAAACTCATTAATCTCCTCCCTCTGCAGCTGCAAGAGCTGTGCACGACTGTCCCCTTCCAGGGGTTCCACAGGGCAGTTCAGGTGGTTTAAAGGGAACGCCATAAGCTTGGGAACCTAGTCAGTTTCAGACACAGAAAGGTCGGGATTGCCAGACAGGATCAGAGCCAGGGTCCATCTAGCCCAATATCACCTCTTCCACAGCAGCTGCTTCAGAAGAAGGCAAAAGCACCCTGCAGCAGCAGACCTGGAATAATCTGTCTCCAATGAAGATCTCCTCCTGATCCCTAATTGTTAAGAGATTGGTTTAAACCCTGAAGTGGGAGGTTTTATCTCCCTTCTTAGTGCGGACTGTTCTAACGCTGGGTATCCTTGTTAGCCCTAGAAATGTCCGGTCCCTCTATGAATCTTGCAAAACACACGGCTTCCGCAATGTCTAGTGGCAGTGAGTTCCCCAGTCTAATCTCACGCTGTGTGCGCAAGTCTTTCCTTCGCTCTGATTGGAATTTTCAACCTTTTAATTAAGTGGAACGTCTCCCTTATCCTTGTGTTGCTGTAAGAACAGAAGCTCCATATCTCCCTTTTCGAGACCTTTCATTATCTTATAGGCTTCTCAGATCCCTTCTCACGTGTCTCCTTTTAAATGTAACAATCACAATCTTTTTTAATTGTCCTCATAGCAGAGGGTTTGTTGTTGTTTTTTTCCAGGCTGCTGATCATTTTCAGGTAATGACTTAAATGTCATTCCAGGTCCGATTTCTGCCCTCTGCCCATTTTTGAGGGTTTAAAATAACATTTTCATGGTTCGGTTTTGGTTCATGTTTTCTTGCTGTACAAGACACAAATGGGCAAAATGGACTCACTATGCAAGGCACGGCCCTGAATTGAGAAGACAGACAAGGCGTGAAGCAAACAAACTGAAAAACAGAACATTTCCCCCCTTCTCTAATCCATCAGAGATCTTGGCTCTCGTTCGTGACATTAGTAGCTAAACCTGCTGCAAAAAGGGGAAAAAAGCATGATTTTTTTAAATATGTTGATGGCACCCTTTTAAAACTATACATTTTTGGTCTCAATGTTACAGAGCGAAAAAGAAGAGAAAACGGCTTGAGGTGTCCATATCCTTGGTGTTGAGTTTGAAATGGTGTTTGAAAATATATATTTTTAAGATTTCAACCACTTTCTGAAAATGTTTTGCAGTGTCCCCTGAATACCGAAGTCCCTTTTGTGAATGTTTACAAGAATAAAACCAGAGCAAAGCTTCCCACTTATCTTTCTTGTTGCGATCACAGCCGCAGCCTGGGGCCATGGAAAACCACCGTACGATGAAAATGTTTTTCCAGAAATCGCTTCTTTCTTCGGTCAGGTTCTAAACACGTAGCCACGTCCCCAGCTGGGGTAAATCAGCCGTCACTCAGTTGGAGTCCCTGTGGGCCAGATCCCAAGCAGGTTTAAATGTACCCAACTCAACTGAAATCAGTAGATCCCCAGTTGATGAAAATTGGAGTGAATGGGATTAGGCTGATTTCCACCATCTCAGAACCTGGCCTTTTTGGTTTTTTACAAACATTGTCCCCAACTAATATTTTTTGAGTTGCAGTCTGGCCCAGCGTGATGGGACTGGCTGGCTCAGGGGGACGGGGAATGGGACACAGGGCCTTTCCCCTTGGATCAAGATCTAATTCTTAGGGTCCCCTACCCCATGTGGGAATATACCCATCTCTAACCTGAATACAAACCGGAGCTCTTGATTTGGCCTAGGAGCGGTGATTTTTTATGGTGTTATTTATTATCCTTGATTATTTCACAGTATCTGAGCAGTCCAGGACCAACCTGACAAATCATTTGTTAACAATGATCCCCCGGAGGGCTGCTCCCCATTTACCAAGATTAATTGCTCTTTGCTGCCTCTTTAAGGGTCTCTGATATCCGGTCCCACCAGGAGATGGGAACCTGAGCCGTGGCGTTAGTGTGTGAGCTGTCTGCCAGAGCTGTGAATGGAATGACAGGCCGGGTGGGACCTGTCAAAGTGAGATCCTGAGCTTGTTAATAAATAATAATTTCTCATGTTTCTCCGGCGCGTTTAACTCCAAAGCACTTGACCCACTGTGCATGTGGGAATCGCTGAGATGCAGCCACATCTGGGGTGGAATCAACAGCTGTTTAGACAGGGGTTACTCACCAAGGGTTGAGATGCAGCTGCCTCTGTGATGGGATGTGTCAACTGTTTAGACAAGGATCACTCACCCAGTGCCGAGACGCAGTCACATCTGGGCATGGCGTGTCAGTTTATGCAAGGATCACTCATCCAACATTGGGATGCAGCCACCTCTGGGGTGGGGCACAGCACCTGTTTACCTTCCTGAGCTCTTTTTGCCTTCAGCAAACAGGCCTGTTGCCACGTGCATGTAACAAAGGGACTGGAGGGATTTTCACAACCGCTGTTATTTTATTATTAGCTATTAACCATGTATACATAACCTACTATAAATGCGCAAAGGGGGCCAGGAGGGGGCACGGCTCCAGGCAGAAGAAAGCCAGGAATGTCGCCTACAGATTGTGTTTCCACCCCCATCCCCCCAGCCCAGCATAGACTCAAGCCTGCTGCCCCCACCCCTGTATCTCAGACTCCAGCCACAAGTGAGACCCAGCGTGTACCCTAATTTTTTCAGTATTGCTTCCCCAAAGGGGCCATGGGTGTGAGACACTGAGATCAAGCCCACTGGCTGAGATGAGTTTGGGGAGGAACTGAGGCAGGGTTTGAGCCCCAGGCAAAATAACATTATGAGAATTGTACAATTTTGCTGTCGTGGTTTTTTTTTAAGGGGGGGGCTGTATCGTGGGAACCTTTTGCTCAAGTGACCTCAAATTTGGACCAGTCATCTTCCCCAGCTCCCACTGTGACACACAGCAATTTTCAAGAAAATCTGAGGCCACGTGTGGATTTCAGAGCGAAAAGCGGCCCTGGAACGTCTCTCTCACCGGTCAGGCTGCCGGGCATCCCCAGGGCGTGAAGAGTTTGGTGGTCCCAGCCTAGTTCCAGCAGGCCATGTCAGAAAAATCAGCCACCGTTTCTAACCGGGGCTAACTGGTCCCCTCACTGGCAGTCACAGCAGAGAGGCCATGAGCCACGGAGATTGGGCCCCTCCCTCCCCTAGAGGCGAGCCTCGGAGATCCAGTCCCCAGGGTTCTCAACTAAAACCAAAGGGAGACTGAAACTTAATATATATCCCTGCTTCCTTGTCCTCTCCTCCCTCCCTCCCCGTCCTCTGCCTATTCCTCCCTCCGTCCGGCCAGGGCTGGTGCCCAATCTTCAGCCATACTCTCCCTTCTCATGTACAGAGGGACAGACAGACTCAGAGGGCAGCTAGCAGAGAGCTCTCCCCAGGCCTGAACCCTCTTGGGGCCCAATTCTCTGCTGGCGCAAATTACCACCAATCCAACAGCTGGGACACAGCGGCTAGCCCCTCGCCGTGGGAGCAGCTGACTGCGAACAAGCAAATAGCTGTATGGAGCCCGACCCAGCCAGGTACCGAGGGTGCAAGACCCTCGCAGGGTCAGGCACCGGGTCAGGACATGGCTCGTCACCGGCTTTGGGGGCAGAAAAGAGGCATTTTCACAAAGAAGAAACTTGGAAACAGAAGTCGGACATTTAGAGGGAGTTTTACTAGGTTTGTTAATATTGAATTAATTTAATCTATCCCCATACACAACCCATCTATCTAATCTATCTATCTGGTTCTTCTCCGAGTCCCAAGTGGGCAGTGGCAGGATGGGAGAAGCGAGTGGGAAATCTAAGCACACTTGGCCCTGGTGCCTGCCCCGCTCCCTGCACCTGCCAGTGCCCAGGGCACCAATCCAAACTGCCCTGGAGCCGCTTGGGGCGCGCAGGGAGCTGGATGACCAGGCGGGATGGGCAGGCAGCTGCCTGTAACTGGAGGCCGCTGTTGATTAAACATAGGCCCGGGCAGCTGCCTGCAGAGTTGCCTGTTGACATTTAGGAGCTTAGATGTGTTCTGTGAAGCTCCTGGCTCTGTCAAGCCAGGGAGACCCCATGTCCTTGCCCCCTCCCCGACACACCACAGTGGGGCAGGAAATCCCATAGGAGCAGACAGAAAACATGAGACGGACAGCAGCCCGAAACCCACATCTATGGGGCTGGGCTGCTAGGGCCTGATCCTGTCCCCCATCCCCAGGCTATCTGCCTGCCGCAATGCTATGGGGTTGGACTATCCACTGCAGGGCTATGGAGTTAGACCACTGGGGTCTGATCCTGCCCCCAATCCTGCATGGGATCCACCTGGCTTAACCAGCCCCTGATCCTGCACTGGTAGCCACACGCCTTGCATCAACATAGCCTGCTATTCAGTCTTCCCCTAGGCCACCTCTGGCTTTGCCTTGCAGGTTAGCACTAGGTCCGACCCAGTCCCCTCCAATTGTCCCCTGCAGTACCCTTCGCCTGACACTGGCTACTCAATTTTCCCACCATTTAATTTATTTTCAAGTCACTGGTTACGTAAGAACGGCCATATTAGGTCAGACCGAAGGTCCATCTAGCCCAGTATCCTGTCTTCCCACAGTGACCAGTGCCAGATGCTTCAGAGGGAATAAGCAGAGCAGGGCAATTATTGAGTGATCCATCCTCTGCCGCCCAATCCCAGCTTCTGGCAGCCAGAGGTTTAGGGACACCCAGAGCATGGGATCGTGTCCCTGAGCATCCTGGCCATTAGCCATCGATGGACCTATTCTTCAAGAACTTATCGAGTTCTTTTTTGAGCCCAGTGATACTTTTGGCCTCCACAGTAACCCCTGGCAGCGAGTTCCACCAGATCGACTGTGCGCTGGGTGAAGAAATACTTCCTTCTGTTTATTTTCAACCTGCTGCCTCTTCATTTCATTGAGTGACCCCCTAGTTCTTGTGTTATGAGGAGTAAATAACCCTTCCCTAGTCACTTTCTCCACCCCCGCCATGATTTGATAAGACCTCCAGCATATCCCCCCCGTTAGCCGTCACATTTCCAGGCCCCGTTTTAGTAATCTCCCCTCATGCGGAAGTCGTTCCATATTCCACATCATTTTTATTGCACTTCTCCCCACCTGTCCCTAGTCTCCTCTCTCTCGGTGGAGATGGGGCGACCCCGTGTCTGAGCTGCGGTCGCCCCCCGGCTTTATAGAGAGGCCCTGTGATAGTGGCTGTCTGTTATCCGCCCCGTTCCCCCTTGTGTTGGCCGCTGCACAGGGCACGTGGGGTGAGGGGCCCCCCTAGCTCTGCCTCAGGCGCGGTACCAGCCCCATAGCATGGGGCAGCCGGGGTCATGGGGCTCCCCCTCGCCCCCTTTGCTGGGCCCAGCCTGGGTCACTTTGTGCCAGCTGCAAACTCCGCCCCCGCCTGGTTCTGCCCATGGTTGAAGCCCCGCCCCCTGTGGGTCTGCCCCCGCCTCCATCGACTCTGGCCCCGCCCCCTGGCGGAGCCCCGGCGCACCGGCCCCTTCGCGCTCCGGGCAATCTGGTCCCTCCGGCCGCCCCGTAGCGGGAGGCGCGCGGCCGCTCGGAAGCCGGAAGTGCGGCCCCGCCACACACCGCCAGGCCGGGGTAGTGCGCACGCGCGCTCACCCGTCACCCGGAAGCGGAAAGTCCCGGCAGCGGCAGAGGCGGCGGCGGCGCGAGATTCTTAGCGGCGCGTGTGTGAGAGCGGGAGCGGCGGCGGCGTCATGTGAGGAGGCCACAGGGGAGGGGCCCCGGTGGGGGAGGGGCAGATGGAGTCTGCGCCGGTCCCCTCCGTCCGTTCACCAGCGCCCCCGGGCGAGGGCCTGGAGCGCCTCGGCCCTAACCCCCCCCCGCGTGATGGGGGCGGGGGCCTGTGCCGGGGATCGGGGTCGGGGACGGTTCCTTGATCGCGCGTCCAGCCCCCTCCGTAGCGGGGCATTGGCCCAGGGAGCCCCGCCCGGGCCCGGCTCGGGGGGCGCTCGGCTCGGCTCGGCTCGGCTCGGCTCTCAGACGAGATGCTGCTGGGGATCCCGGGAAGGGAGCGTTGGGGTAACGGGAGGTTTGATTCACCCCGCCCCTGACTGGAAGCTGAGAAAGCCTGAGGAAGGGGGCTAGTCTCCCCCCCCCCTCAGCCTCTCTCCCACCCACCCACGTTCAGGCAGAAGCACGTGCCACCCGCTCGCGCTGAGAGTTGAGGGGCCCCCGCCAAAGGACAGCGGGGCCCCCCGCAGGGAGACCCCAGGGCAGCGGTAGAGCGGATCCAATCCAGGACTCTCTGTTCTGCGGGAAATATCGACACTTTGAAATGTTCCCATTCCCAACTGCAGCAAAACTGAACTTCTGACATTTCCGGTGGCGTGAAATCGAGGCGTTTTACTAGGACTTGGTTTGGTTTGTATCATTTATCACCTGGGTTTTGAAAGGAAAACGCCAAACGTTCCGGGCAGGCTGAAATAGAGCGCTGGGCCTGATGGAGACACTGCTACATTTTGCGCTAAATGAAATTTCATTGAAATGGACACATTCCCGCCGGGCAGCTTTACAGGCCATAGAGCGAGTCTTAGCGTACGTCTCCACTGCAGCTGGGAGCGTGATTCCCACTCGTCTAGCTATGCCCATGCTAGCTCGTCTCGAAATGCCCAGCTGCACCAAGAATGAGCCTGTCAGACCCTAGGCAGATACTGGGACAGCAGGCCCGATCCACCACAGACACACTAGCTCAAGCAGACCCTAGCACATGTACATCCAGGCGAGCTGGGAATCACCACTACTGCTATGTAGAGGTATCTAGAGATGGGTGGGGTTATGGGAAAGCGAGGACTGAATCACCCAGCTGGCAGTGCCCTGTCACCGTGGGGTGTCAGGGACAAGGCAGCCCGAGAGATGGGCCCTTTGCCCTGCTGGGACGCCCCAGATGGTGTGGCAGGAGGAGGAGGAGGGAGTGGCAGAGGCTCCATGAATGCCGTATCTTCCCCTTCTGTGCCTGCAGGAGCCTCTTAAACAAACCGAAGAGCGAGATGACCCCTGAGGAGCTGCAGAAGCGGGAGGAGGAGGAGTTCAACACAGGGCCCTTGTCTGTCCTCACTCAGTCGGTCAAGAACAACACTCAGGTGCTGATCAACTGTCGCAACAACAAGAAGCTGCTGGGACGTGTCAAGGCCTTCGACAGGTGCGGTTTCCTCCCCCCATACACTTAAAATACCCTTCCTTCACAGCTGGACCCAGGGGGATGCAGTTTATGCTTGCCCTGTTCCCCAGCAAAAGCAGAAGAGTCCCCTACCCATTTTGCAGTACTGAGCAGGCGGAATGTTGTCCAGTGGTCAGAGCAGCGGAGCTGGGAGCCAGAGTTCCTGGATTCTTTTTCCTGCTGTGGGAGGGTGACCTGGTGGTTATTGGTGTGGTGGGGGCACTGAGGTGGCAGAGCTGCAGGGATGTATTTTCAGGTCTGGGAGGGAAAGTGGAAGGACCTACAGTTTTTCCGCCTCCTTGGTAGACCCCGACTGCTGCACTAAGTAGTTGATTCCAGCAGGAATGAGTTCAGCGGGGCAGGCTTAGCAGAGGGGATGCCAGGTCAGAGGCTGCAATGAGCAGCTTCCTCTCCGGCCATGGGGCCTGGGTTGTCAGTGGTTCCTCCCAGCTCCATTGCTGTGTCCCTGATCCCCCTCCCCGACTCTCTCCCTCCAGGCACTGTAACATGGTGCTGGAGAACGTCAAGGAGATGTGGACGGAGGTGCCCAAGAGCGGCAAGGGCAAGAAGAAATCGAAGCCCGTCAACAAGGATCGCTACATCTCCAAGATGTTCCTGCGGGGGGACTCGGTCATTGTGGTGCTGAGGAACCCCCTCATTGCCGGCAAATAGAGAACTGTCCCAAGGCCCCAACCTCACCCTGGCATGACCCAGAGCCAGGCTGAGCAGGGGACCTGCCTCCAGCCCTTCTGGATGAAGCCTGCTGGCTGCATCACTTGTGAAGACCGTCCTGTTCAGAAACAACTCTTCTGAGCTCTCCCCAAGTGTCGCCTGTACCTCCCTTTTTAGTCCTTAGACTGCCGAGGGCTGAGCACAGACCGCCCCCCCCCCACCGCCCGCCCCATTGCTGCCTTCCCCTCCCACCATCCCATGGGATTGGAAGGGGGTGTCTGGGAGCAGAACTGGTCAGGAGACCCCAGCTGTTGCAAGTCCATTCCAGGCTGGTGTTTCCCCACGTCCGTTACCCACCTGCCCAAAGCTGAAAGTCCTGGCGCTGCTTCTCTGGATTTACCCCGGATCTCTGTGCCCACCCGTAGCCTTGCTGCTGGGTGCTGCAGACTCGGCTGGCCCTGGGGGAGGCTGCATAGAGGTGAGAGGCTCTTTAGCTCATAGGCCCCCTGACTGGCCTGTTCTTGGGCTTGGTTGCTAGGAATGGGGAGCACTGAGGTTTCCTAAGGGAGCTGGGTACAAAGAGAAGCACCAGGAATCTCAGCCTAACAGAAGTGGGGACCTCTCAACAGAATTGTCTCTGAACAGCTCTTCAAAGGTATCTTTTCAAGGGGACCATCTGCTGTAGTTGTCTGATTTGAGTGGGGGCCGTCTACCCTGGGGATTTCCACCCTGCAGAGCTACCCTACTGCAAACACCCTGCAGAGAGGCACCAGGTGTATGTGACTGCTGCCCCTCTTGTGACCCTCTGCTTCCCCAGACCCAGCCAGACGAGCAGCGATTGTACTTGAGTCTGGGTCCCGCTTTCCAGCTGAGCGAGGCACCAGGGAAGTCGAGGTAGCAAATGTGATGTGAAACACCGCTCAGCTCCTAGTGTAGACAGCTTTGGGTGGCGTCAGCCTTGGCTTGGTTCCAGCGGGACCAGCTGAGGCGATTCAGCTGCATCCGCACTGGGCACGAAGGACTGGTCCTTACTCTGCTATAAAGCGGGACAGGGACCAAGTATCCTCTTCCCCTCACCTTGAACCTCTGGACGCTGCCTGGGCTGGGGGTAAGTCATGTCTGGTACAATCCCACAGCTCATCGGTGCAGAAATCTCGTGTTGATAGCTCTCCTGGCCCTGATCCTCCAGCGGCATCTGAGCTAGTGGCTCCTTGTGTCCCGGGTTCCTTGTATCCATGGGGCAGTTTCAGGAGCGGGATCTTGTAAGTTGTAGCTCCAGCCTCAAGGGCAGCTCCTCTGCTTGCAGCAAATGGGTGACACCAGGGTCTTTTGTAATAAACCAGCTCGATTTCTTCAGCTGTCTCTTGCCTGCTTTGGGGCAGAGAGGTAGCACGGCCGGTGACGTGGGATGAACCTTGCTTGCCGTTCCATGTGGGGGCTATGCTGTTGGCAGGCACTGTCATGTGAGCCAGGCTGGGGCAGGAGAGGGCCTGCTGCTGGCTGTAAATAGTCGGGGAAGCCGAATGCCTGTTTCGGAGTTAAACCCACACTCCTCTGCTTCCCCTCCATAGAGGGGTGGTCAGATGGGGCAGGGATGGGACCCACATGCTTTAAACTTTGGTTCACATCTTCCCCTGGATACCAGGCTGTTTGGCTTCTCCTGTGGGTTGTGAGTCAGCAGGAGCCCGGAGAGCTACATTCTTCGTGGCTCTGGCTCTTCCCCTCCCCCAGAGCTGGTCTCTGTGTGAGGAGCCGAAGGGGGCCAGATGCCACAAGTTTAGGCAACCCGCAGGCAGGGCAAGCTGCAGGGGGCTGCGGAGTCCTTACAAAGCTGTGGCTGGATGCAGGGCTGGGCCCAGGCACTGGCTCAAGGGCCCTGCGGCCTGATGGCCTCTGTCTGTCAACCGAGCAGCAGCGGCAGGCTGGGCTGATTCGCCCTGCACTTTCAACACCCCTTGCTCCAGCTAGGGCTGGGAGGAGGGGGCAGCCACAGAGAGTCTGTTGGGACGGGAGCAGCTGACCCTTTGAGGGGGGAGGGAGACCTCCCAACTCCTTTCTGGGGGCCACCGCGTGGCAGCTGGGGGAACAATTGATGGTCCCTGCTGGCCTGGTGGGTGGGGCTTTGAATGGGAGAATAATCTGGAAAGGTCCAAACCCCTCCTCCCAGCCAGATGCCCTGCCAGGGGCCAGATGGGAGCCAGTGTCTCCAGAGGGGAAAGGCCCCATTCCCCACCTCTAGGGCTAGATTGGCACCAGCACTCCATAGAGTAGCGGTTCTCAGCTGTGGTTTGAGGACCCACCAAAATAAACTAGGCGTAAGCCCTGGCTCGGGTTTCTTCTTGTCCCTGTATTCTCCTGTTGTGTGTTCTAGGCGGGGGTGTAACTAGCTAGCCAGAGAATACAGCTCTTCAGCCACTAACTGTGCCGAAAGCCTCTTGCTGGGCACAGGTAGGCTGGGGTGCTGTTATCGCTTGTTCGGGGGGGCCTCAGAGAGGTTGAGACCCCCTGGGCTAGAGGGGGAAGGTCCCATTCCCTGCCCCTCTGATCCAGCCAGCCCCACACTATTCCTTTGTGCACGGAGCCGCTGTGGGTCGGTGCTCGCAGCACTGCTAGATCTGCGGGCATCTCTTCCTCAGGCTATCTCAGCGTGAGCTCACCCCTGGGCCCAGCTGCTCCTCAGCCAGTGAAACTCGACCGCCTGCCGGCCCCCCGGGGCCCCCGCACTCTGATCCGCTCTCAAAGTGACTTTTGTGTTGCTCTCTCACAGGACAGCCCCTTTCCCGATGCGCAGCCGCTGGGCCGGATCGGTTACTGCCGGGGGGGACAAGCCCCCTGCTGCTGCCGGGGGGATGAATTATTGATCAAGGGACAGATGGGCTGTTTGGCAGGACATCTGCTCACCTGGGGCAAGGCGCTGAGCCCCGATGGGCAGGGTTCAGGGGGCCTGGGCTGGTGGGAAGGGGGGACAACGTGGCATGGGGCAGAGGGATCATCTGTCTACGTCAGACCTGACCGACCCCGGCTCCACGTTGTCCCTGACGTTTCCTTGCCTGGCAGGTCTGACCCAGCCTAGGCAGAGAAACAGCCAGGCCCACTCTTGCGCCAGCACCCCTGGCTTGTGGCACCCTTGCGGACTTGTCCGGTGCTAGCTGGGCACCGGTGCCTCCCTGGGAGCTGGGGTGTCTCAGAGCAGGAGCCTTTCTGCTCCTGGGAGTGTGGGGTCACTTCCCAGCCCCACTGAAAGATTCTGGGCTCAGTTAACTCCCAGGGAATGGGGGACTGCGTCTCCCCAGATCCTGGCACAAGAGGCAGCTGTGGGGGGAGCACAGAGCGGGGAAGGGATGCAGTGGTGAGATGGATGGAGGGGGTCACTGGCCCCCCATTGCAGGGCCATCCAGCTGCAGCTCGGCCTGGCCAGGATCCCAGGGGGTGAGGGATCGATCCCGAGCTCCGGTCCAGCTCGGGTGTCGGACTCTCATTGTGATAAGGCCATGCTGGCTCAGCCACCCCGGCCCTTTGCTGCTGCGCCTCCGAACCAAATCATCCCCTTCCCTCCTGTCACTGCCTCTGGGGGAAGTGAAGGAAAAGCACCTGACAAGGCGAAATCCAAGCTGCGGCCTGCGCTGAACCTGAGCTGCCGTATCGAGCTGGTTCCTCTCACCCCAGCTAGGTCCTGGGAACTGCAGCACAGACAAGATTGTCCCAGGTGGGCGGAGAGGCGGCGACCTCTGGGGTCGGGGGCAGAGCTGTTTATACAGGATCCCTCGCCCAGTCAGGGCTGATGAGATGAAAGGGGCCTATTGTACCAGCCTCCCTGAGCACAGGGGGCTCCCAAAATGTAACTTAGGTGACATGGCAGGAGGTGGGGCCCCAGTGAACATGATGTACCAGGGCCTAAATGTCTCAATGGACCTGCACCCAGCACCACAATGCAGCCACCTCTAGGCTGAGGTGTGGCAGTTATGTGTACAGGAATACTTCACCTAGCATTGAGATGCAGCCACTTCTGGGCTGGGCCAGTGGCAGCGGGTTGTTATTTGTGTGGTAGGACGGCCTGAAGGCACCAGTCCCAGAGCAGGGTCCGTGTGCCACGTGCAAACATAGGAATGATTCACCTAGCAGTGAAATGCCACCATTCAAGGGAGGCGCACCCTGCCCCACTCCTGGGAGCACAGCACCCCCTAACTGCACTGGGGCCAGCACTGACTGTGAGGGGAGAGCGCCCACTGCTGATTTGCGGCAGCCTGGCTCTCCACCCATGCACAGATGTGCTGTCTGCTGCCTGGGGAATGGCCAGGAGTGAATGGGGAGGGGGGTTTCCGAGCTGGGCTAAACTCACTGCCTAGATCACTCGCCTGCTGCAATCCCAGGGAGCTGCAGGGTTTGTCAGAAGGTCTGGGTTCCCCGCTGCCCCCCATTCCTTGCCCCCTACACACGCCCATGAAATGCAAACCCGGCCGCTGGCTAGTGGTGTGCTAGGCCCTGTGGGTGCCCTTTGCCCACCCTCGCTGGGAGCTGGGGAACTGGCTAAGCGGGGAGCCCTGGGTGTGATCTGGGCACTGTCAGGGATGCAGAGTCCGGTTATGTCCCCTGCTTCGTTTGGGGAGACTGGCCAATGCTGGCTGCCAACAGCCCCTCCAAGCTTGGCCTCTGCCAGGCTGCATGACCCAGGAACCCACCCATCTCATGGAGGACAGCACGTGTGTGAATGTGCCCGCCCCTGCAACTGCAGCACTGCACCTTCCTTCAGCTCTCCCCCCATCCCCTCTACTGCCCCCATCTCTTCCTTCCTCCCAGCCCTTGGTGTTCACCTCCACACCCCATTCTTCCCTCTGCCCATCTATCTCAACCCTCTCCTCCACAATCCAGCCCCTCCCACAGCCACAGGAGGGGGCCCGGGCCGCCCCACGAAACGCCCTCGCTAGGAAAGGCTGAGGAGCAGGACCTGGCATGGGTGGAAGCTGGGACCCTGTGTGCTAATCTGCAAGGCTCCAGGCTGCCTCTAGCAGGATCCAGCCCAGCGCCTGTGGGGAGCCCATGCCAGAGGGGCTGGGGGCACAGCGCTGGCATGGATGGGGCTGCCAGGCTAGGATCTGGGACCAGGCTCACTCCGTCCCCTCCCCGAGCTCTGGTGTCCACCCAGCACTGGGGTGCGAGGTAACTGGGTCTTCATGGCCTGAGCCCCCTGAGTTGTGCGGATGGGGGTCTGTTGGCCCAGGGGTCTCCGCTGGCTGGGGTCAGCTGTACCTAATACAGCTGTGGTGTCATAGCGCCCCCTGCTGGGAAACAGCAGCACTGTAGGCATGCCTTGGGGTCGGGTGCAGGGGGAGTCCCTGGTGCCCCAAAATGAATATACAGCCCAGCACTGCCCCATGGATGGGTGCATTCACACACCTCTGAACTGCTCCCAGGACTCCTGCCTGCATGCCATCCCAATACCCGCCCCCCTCCTGAAGGACGGCACAGCATTGAAGTCAGCAGGGAGATGCCTTTAATGAGATGATCCAGGAACGGCTGGAGATGCTGCCTGATCTGGCCTGGGCCCGAGGGTCCCGCAGGGCTGATTTAAAGGAGAGCTGAAAGTCTGAACCGATCTAGCCACAACTAGCTGCTTGCCGGCGCCCTGAGAGGAGAAATTCCACCCCTGGCTCCTCGGCTTCGCCTGCATCACCCGGCAAACCCAGCTGGCCTGTTGCTGCTGCTTCCCTCACTGCTTTTCTCCTGCCTGGGGCTGAGGACACAGGCTGGGCCAGTTCCCTCTTGGGTTCTCCTGTGCTGACCCAAGGGCCTGGGGTGGAGGTGGCCACTGCCTCAAGGAATGGCCTGTCAAACCAACCCCATCCAAACCCAGAATGAAAGAAGAAACCGGGGAGGGGGCACGTTGCTTCTGGATGTGGGCTTTTTAAAATGTATGTGGCTGTCTCTGGGAGTGGCTCAGTGCTTAGAGCAAGGGGGGCTGGGAGCCTGGGTTCTCGGCCTGGCTCTGGGAGGGGAGTGGGGTCTAGTGCTTAGAGCAAGGGGGGCTGGGAGCCAGGACTCCTGGGTTCTAGCCCTGGCTCTGGGAGGGGAGTGGGGTCTAGTGCTTAGAGCAAGGGGGGCTGGGAGCCAGGACTCCTGGGTTCTAGCCCTGGCTCTGGGAGGGGAGTGGGGTCTAGTGCTTAGAGCAAGGGGGGCTGGGAGCCAGGACGCCTGGGTTCTAGCCCTGGCTCTGGGAGGGGAGTGGGGTCTAGTGCATGATTGGCACATAACTCCCACATTCAGGAAGGCGGGGCTTGAGCCTGGGATACTCCCTAAAAGTGTTGTGGGGGGGCACTGGTGACCAGACCATGACCCTGCTCCACCCTGAGGCTCCACTGCAGGTTCTGTTCCTGCTTGGCCCCCTACCTTGAGGACCCTCCACCCTCGGGGGATGGGGCGAAGAGGTGTGGGCCTGGGGGTCCTTGGGGGAAGATACGGAGTGAGGGCGGGACCTCTGGGGGAAGAGGCGGAAGGGGGTGGGAAGAGGAGCAGTATGGGAGGGCCATGGGGGGAAGAGGGGGAGCAGGGGTGGGGCCATGGAAGAAGAGGCCGAGTGGGGGTGGGGCCTCAGGGCAGAGCATGGGGGCAGCGGCACCCCAAAGGGGACGGGCTGGCACACCTCCAGAGGGAGGTGCACCGTGTCCTCGGGGGGAGACTTAGCCCCCCGCCCAGACCTCTTATACCTTCCACCCATGTTCTAGTGCGGGGTTCTCAAACTTCACTGCACCGTGACCCCCTTCTGACAACAAAAATTACTTCACGACCCGGGGTGGGGGGAGGGCGAAGCCTGAGCCTGCCCGAGCCACACCGCTCTGGGGCGAAAACTGAAGCTCAAGGACTTTAGCCCCAGGTGGGGGCCTGCAACCTGAGCCCTGCAGCCCAGGGCTGAGCCCTCGAGCTTCGGCTTCTGCCCTGGGCCCCAGCAAGTCTAAGCCAGCCCTGGCGACCTCCATTCAAAGAGGCTCGCAACCCACAGTTTGAGAACCGCTGGTCTAGTGGGTTAAAGTGAAGAGGCTGGAAGCCAGGACTCCTGGGTTCTTCTTCCATCTGCCCTGTCCCTAGCCCAGGAGGCCGCAAAGGGGGATGTCATACTCCCACTAGGGAGCAGTGACAGTCTTACTAGACTTCACCAGCTCAGCGGTGACCCTCTAGGTATAAAAGAGGCTCCGGGAGTCCCAGAGGGGGCCAATCCCGTGGGCCACCAACCCACGTCACTTTCCTGGCAGAGGGCTGTTGCGGCTGGCCAGCTCTAGCTGATTGGACTGCGTGAGTCCAGAGGTGCAGAACTTGCCCTGGGCGGAGGCGGGCAGGGGGTGCCAGGCGCAGGAGAAGGCGGCCGTGAAGGCCTGGCGGAAGGAGCGCATGCGGAAGACGTACACCACAGGATTGATGGCGGAGTTGGCGTGGGACAGGACGATGGTCGCCAGCGTCAGTGGGCTGGGGACGGGGCAGCTGGGGCAGACGAGCTGGAGGGTGTTGATGACGTTGAGGGGCAGCCAGCAGAGGGCGAAGCAGAAGAGGACGATAAAGAGCGAGGTGGCCAGTCTCAGCTCCTTGTGCAGGACGCGGCGGCGCCGGGCATGCCGGCTCACGTCCACCTCCCGCTCGGCCACCTTGCGGATCTGCCGCTTGGCCTCCAGGAAGATGCGGCTATAGAGGACCAGCATGGTGGCCAGTGGCACCAGCATGCAGGTCACAAAGTTGAAATAGACCTCATAGGTGCCCTCGATGAAGGCGTTGAAGGTGCACTGGCCGTCAGGTGGGAAGGGTTTATGCCAGCCCATGAGGGGGAGCAACCCGATGAAAGTGGCCAGCACCCAGCTACTCAGGATGACCAGGAGCGAGTTCTGGGGGCTCATGAGGGACGGATACTGGAAGGGTTTGAGGATGGAGATGTACCGCTCCACCGCGATGGCCAACAGGCCGAAGATCGAGGCCTGCGTGAAGATCAGCAGAGTGCAGAGCATCAGCAAGCACAGAGTCGGCTGGCCCCGTGGCAGCCCTGCGTCTGCCATCTGGGCGCAGGGGATGGCCACGGCGCCCACCAGGATGTCGGCCGCAGCCAATGAGACCAGGAAGTGGTTGGTCACCACGGCGCGCAGCTTCCTGTCGCGCAGGATGACAGTGCAGATGAAGAGGTTGCCCAAGACGGACAGCACCGCCGTGATGGTCTCCGTCAGGAAGTAGGGCACGTCCAGGCCGGGCGAGCTCCCGTTCGATGACCCTGGGCAGCTTGGGGAGGGGGTGGGCAGGAAGGACGAGTTGGGGACGGCGTTTGTGGCAGGTGGGATGCTGGCCATGTTAATCCAGGCGCCTCGCTGGGCCATCAGCACTCCTGTATCTCCACGCTCCGTCGGCACCGCTGCACGGAGGGAAACCAGAGCTCAGCGTACGGCCAACCCGCCCCAGGGGGGTTGAGCTACGGGGGTCGAATTCTACACGTCTGTTTGGTGAGGGGGAAGCTGGGAGGGGGTCAGTGGCCTGTGATCTGCAGGTCAGACCAAAGGATCTGGTGGGCCCCTGTGATCTGGGGGAGAGACCCTGAGAATGCCCAATTCCCCTGTTCCTGAGGGCTAAGACACTGGGAGGGAATCAGAGGGACACGGGATGAATCCTCCCAGTGTTCAGTGGCTATCCACGGGCCACGGGCCTGTGCACGCTAGGTATTTCCATATATCCAGCATCATAGCTTATACGGCCACTACTTCCAATAGCAGGGAGGGAGCAGCTCACTGGGGGCTGGGGCGAATTCTCTATCCCTGGCAGTTTTCTCAGTCAAGATGGGCTGTTTTTCGATAAGATCTGCTCTGGCTCAACCGGGAATGAATCTAGTGCCGCCCTATGGCCTGGGTCATCCAGCGGGTCAGCCTAGATGGTCACAATGGCCCCTCCTAGCCTTGGAATCTCTGGCCCAGGGAGAGGTTGGACCCAAGTGAAAGCACAGGGCAACTGGAGGGGGTGGGGGCAGCTTCCTGGTGTGCAAGGCAGACGGGTGGGGGTGTAAGGCATTAATCCCACGTGGAATGCCCGTATGCCAGGCTGTAAGAAATTATCTCTGTTTTGCTTTATAACTTTGAAAAGGTTCACTCTGAACTTGTGAACCCAGCCACAGGAATCGTCCCCCACCCCACACCCAGCCTTCCTTTCCAGAAGGACTGTCGAAAGCAGATGGACCATCAGGGATCATTGCAATACAAATGATTGGTTCATGGCCCTTTCTGGCACCTGAGAAATGCCATGTGCCAGGAAGCTCCATCTGTGAGCTTGGAAGCTGAAGGAAGGAAATCAAATAAAGCCACAGGAATATTTTCCATCTTTTTGGCTGGTTGGATTCCAAAGGGCCAGAGATCCCTGGGACTGCCCTGAAAGACACCTTGAACTGACCCATGCATCTGCCATTTTGTTGCCCAGTCACCCAGTTTCGTGAGGTCCTTTTGTAACTCTTTGTGGTCTGATTTGAACTTAACTATCTTGAGTAATTTTTATATCGTCTGCAAATTTTGCCCCCTCATTGTTTACCCCTTTTTCCTGATCGAAGGAATATGGGCTCTGCTTAGTTTGCATTTAAGCAATAAACAAAGTCATCAAGCAGGAAGGGAGGCAAAGGGTGCTTAAACAAGTGAGGAAAAAGCAGCAGGGAACATCCTTCCTAATAGACACTTTCTCTCCTGAATCTCAGCTGGAAAGGTTTTTTGAGGGTGACTGACACCCCACCCTCTATCCCCCTCTCTCTGCCCTTCACGTTCATGGCATCTGAAGCAATAAGAAGCATTCTTTGGATTCTGGGGAGAAGGGGTCCTAAGAAGTTTGGTCAGTAAAACTATTGAAAGCATGTGGTGAGAAATCTTTCCTTTGAATTTAGCAGAGTTTGTTAAATTAAGCATTGGTTGTGTTTTCTCTTTACTTTTCTTGTAACCATTTCTGGCTTTTATGCCTCATTACTAGTTCTCACTTCAAACCCTCTCTCTGTAGTTAATAAACTTGTTTCACTGTTTGATCAAATCCTGTGCGTTTGAACTAAAGTGTCTGGGCAGCTTCATTTGGGATGGCAAGTTGCATACGTGTTATTTCTATTAAACCAACAACAGACTTTGTATCATTTTCATTGTCCAGGGGAGGGCTGGGCAGCACAGGACAGACATTTCTGCGGGGGAATCTAAGGCTGGGAGTGTGTTGGGGTCACCCAGCAAATTAACCAGGGCTGGTAAGAGGCAGGGTGTTCCTGCAGAGCACATAGCTGGGAGTGACTTGCACGCTGGAGGTTCTTTGTGAGCAATCCAGGCTGGAGGATACAGCAGCGAAGCAGTGTGAAGGGCACCCAAGTTAGAGAGCAGGAGTGACACAGCTATTCACTAGGCTGGATTGTACCTCATATGTCACAGCCCCCTTGCCAAGGGTTAGGGAGGCAGGCTACAGCCTCGGTCGGCAGCTCCTAGCCTAGCCTAGCAGGCTACTTGGCTCAGCCCCCAGTCCCCCAAACAGACCTAATCTTTAAGCAAACTGATGCTTGCTTTAAGCACGCAGCAAGCAAGCAGGAACAGAATGTTTGTGTGCAGACTAGACCTCAGGGTGTTCCCTCTAAGCTCTGCTCTGGCCAGGGCCGTCCCTAGGCGGGTCCTGGGACAAATCAGCCCCTGCCATAGGCACAGGAACTAGGGGTGCAGGGGGTGCTGCAGCACCCCCAGGCTCCCAGCTGCCAGCCCTGCGTCTGGAGTGTTGGCTGCTGCCCCACTCCCAGAGTCCTGGCTTCCATTCCACACACCCAGGGTCTCTGATGCCGGCCAATTGCACCAGCCCAGGGTCCCCCCAGAGCGCGGGGCCTGGAGCGGTCGCCCCGATTTGCCATACCCAAGGGACGGCTCTGGCTCAGGCTCAGCCATCAGCTCTGCGCAGAGCGGCATTTCTGGCCTGGGATATGCAGGAGATGAGAGTGGGTAATCATGAAGGGCCCTGCTGGCTTTTAAATCTAGAACCCAGGCCCAGATCCTTGCAGATAAGACACCTAAACCCCCCACCTTGGAATCCAAGACCTCTGGGGTTTTGTTCTGAACATTTCCCAGGGCCACGTGTAGCCCAAGGAGGCTGGGATTGCACTGGGCGGAAGCAGAAACGCCTTTTACGTTGAGGGTGGATTTACGCCCAGTGAAGGGGACTGGTCGCTCATGCAACTTGCATCCCTCTAGTTATCAACAACACAGGGCCAGCCTGGAGCCTAAGGAAGCAGGTGTTCCTCCCAGTCGGGTACATTTCAACGCCGCTGTAGGCTTTCCCCCTTTGTCGTTCGCCTCTGTAACGAGGTTAGCTAGGCCTAGCACAGGGGTGGGCAAACTTTTTGGGCTGAGGGCCACATCTGGGTGGGGAAATTGTATGCAGGGCCAGGGCAGGGGATTGGGGTGCGGGAGGGAGTGCGGAGGGCAGGAGGGGGCTCAGGGCAGGGGTGCAGGAGGGGTTCAGTGTGCGGTGGGGGCTCAGGGCAGGGGGTGGGGTGCACAGGGGTACAGAGTGCAGCAGGACGCTCAGGGCAGGGAGTTGGGGTGCGGGAGGGAGGGAGTGCAGAGGGCAGGAGGGGGCTCAGGGCAGGGGGGCAGGAGGGGTTCAGGGTGCTGTGGGGGCTCAGGGCAGGGGGTTGGGGTGTACAGGGGTCCAGGGTGCAGCAGGATGCTCAGGGCAGGGGGTTGGGGTACACAGGGGTGCAGGGTGCAGCAGGTCACTCAGGGCAGGGGGTTGGGGTGCAGGAGGCGTTCAGAGTGCAGTGGGGGCTCAGGGCAGGGGGTTGGGGTGCAGGAGGGGTTCAGAGTGCAGTGGGGGATCAGGGCAGGGGGTTAGGGTGCATGGGGTGCAGGGTACAACAGGACGCTCAGGGCAGGGGTTTGGGGTGCAGGGTCTACAAGGGGGCTCACAGCAGGGAGGTGGGGTGCAGGAGGGGTTCAGGGTGCAGTGGGGGCTCAGGGCAGGGGGTTGGGGTGTACAGGGGTCCAGGGTGTAGCAGGATGCTCAGGGCAGGGGATTGGGGTACACAGGAGTGCAGGGTGCAGCAGGGCACTCAGGGCAGGGGGTTGGGGTGCATGGGGTGCAGGGTACAACAGGATGCTCAGGGCAGGGGGTTGGGGTACACGGGTGCAGAGTGCAGCAGGACGCTCAGGGCAGGGGGTTGGGGTGCAGGTTACAACAGGACGCTCACAGCAGGGAGTTGGGGTGCAGGAGGCGTGTGAAGTGCAGGCAGGAGGCTTAGGGCAGGGAGTTGGGGGGTGGGGTACAGGTGGGGTTTGGGCTCTGGCCCGGTGCTACTTACCTAACGCGGCTCCGGGGTGGCAGTGGCACGCACCGGGACCAGGCCAGGCTCCCTTTGGCCACGGTTCTCCATTCCCGGCCAGTGAGAGCTGCAGGGGGCGGTGCCTGGAGGCAATGGTGACGCACGGAGCCCTCTGTCCCCCCTTCCCACTCCCCCCCCCTGGGGCTGCAGGGACGTGGAGCCAGCCATTTCTGAGAGCAGCACGGGGCCCACGGCACCATGGGGGACTATCCCGTGGGCCAGATCCAAAGTCTTGATGGGCTGGATCCGGCCCACTGTCCGTAGTTTGCCCACCCCTGGCCTAGCGGATAGAGCACTGGACTGGGGCTCAGGGGATGTGGCTTTTATTTTGGCTCTGCTGCTGGCCTGACAGGTGACTTTGGTCTTCCCCCGCTCTGTGCCTCAGTTTCCCCATTTTTTAGGCACACTGAGATGCAGCGAGGATAAGAACTGGGAGTTATTACTGCTATGAGCCGGGTGAAACCTCACCATGGGTTAAGTGCAAACTGATGCGTGAATGAATCTTCAGAGACAGTCAAGCGGCCTGTGCCTCAAACAAAGCCCCATAGAAACTAGCCCCATGTGGGCAGAGGGTTCAGCCAGGCATTGTGACCCGGCAAGGACGGGTAAAGCGAGATTGCAGAGAAATGGAGAGCAGACAAGGCTGGAGAGGGGAGAGGGAGAGGCAAGAAAGCCAAGCAGGAAACTGTAAGCTCAGCTGGAAAAAGACCCAGAGAGAACTCGGGGGCCTGGGGTTGGCTAAAGAGGCTCGGGAGGGGCAGCCCGGTAGAGGGCTGTAAGCTCAGAGACTGTTTCTTTTGGTCTTGGTGCCGTCTGTGTTCAGAGTCACTGGCCTTTGTACATTCCTGGGCAATGAACAGGGTTGCAACAAAGAAAATACCAGACTCCATCAATGTCTGCTTCTCTCTGGAATGGCCCCAGGCCCCTGGACTTTGGCTAGCCGCTCGGGACAGAAAGGGGCAACGGTATTTATTGGGCCTAGTGGGCCCAGTCCTCTGCTGTCTTGCCATTTCTACGGTCATTTGCACCTGTGCAAAGCCTGCTAGATCATGGACAGGGATGTCAACCAGGACACAAGGTGGGGGGCCATTTGGCAGACGAGCAGAGCTCTAGAGAGAGCCGGATTCTGCTGCCAATCTCGGTGTAAACCCGGAATGATTCCATTGACTTTGTGTTGCCAGCTGTGACAAAATCATTGCGAGTCTTGTGATAGTCGGGGTTTCTCTGAAAGCCCTGGCTGCTGGAATCCAGGGGCGGCCCGAGGCTTTCAGCTTCAATTGTCAAAATAATGACTGTTTCCAGCCACCGTGTTTGTGGAGCAAAGCCCCCAAATCCATTTTGAAACAATCATCTCACGTTTTTTAAGACGCCGTCGGGATTTTGAGGACCCGACTTGTGTTTTTGTGCCGTTTGAGGTGGCAGGCTTGTTGTTACACCCCTGCAACAGATCAGAATAGTCCCCCCGGCTTTTCAGAGATCTGAAATGCAGTCCACAAATGCTTCAGATCCTGGGTGGTTTTTTTTAATGGCAGCATCAATCGCTCTAGCTCAGTATAAAATCCCTTTAAAAGAAGGGTTGGCCCACGAGTGGGTGAGGCACTGGCTGGAGACTCAGGACGCCTGAGTTCCATGCCTGCCCCGCTGTGTGAATTTGGCCTGGCTCCCTCCCTCCACCCCTTTTGTGATTTAGAGGAGTAACTCCACCAGAGACGGGGCTCAGAATCTGGCTCTGTGGCTGGAGCACTTTGGAGACATGAGGGGCTGTTTCCAATGGAAAGCAAAGTCACGAGCAGGTTATTGATCACAGCTAAGGAGCAGAAAGATTGTTCTGATTTCCTCTGCAGCGTGGGTCATCTGGATAGATCTCTCCTCATCGGTCCCCTCCCAGGACAAAGATGTCAGGGAGAACCCCGGTCTCTCCTGCACTTTGCCTGGGGTGCACAACGGTTTTGCCTCCTGGGATGTTTTTGCCTAACCCAAGTTACTGGGCTGAGTACAGGGGTAGCTGGGTGAATTTAATAGCCTGGGATACACAGGAGACCAACTGGGGTGATCTGCTGGCCCCATCTCGCCACAAACTCTATGGATCTATGTTACAGCCATGAGCCACTGTGGCAAAGGTGAAGGACTTACCTGTCGAGGCTGCATGCCCATCTCTGCTCCTGCAGGGCATCGGTCCAAAGGGCTCTCGTGGAGTCAGCTGGTGGCTGGCATGTCCCCAAGCCCCAACTTGCCAGCAGCCAGCCGTCCCTGGCCCATCTCGCCAGCAGCCAGCCGTCCCAGAGCCCAGTGCAGCTCGGTCCTCCGCAGCCTCTCACACCGGGTGTTTACAAGGATTGGATCTGATAAGCAGCCGGGCCTATCACGGCAGGTGCTTTCCCCAGCGGGAGAAGAAACTGGGTGGACAAAGGGGGAGGGGATGTTTGTTGATGGCGCTGAAGAGAAACAGACAGAGAGGCTGCTGGGCTGGGCGGGGAAGGACTTTACCTCTTCCCCTTGATTCCTACTGATGTAGCATCCAAGAGGATTCAAATGCTCTTCATCAGGGTCATATGGGGGAGCAAAGTCCTTGAGGCAGGTGACTCCCCAAATAAAGGTGTGACACACATGGAAGTGTGGCTACAGCCCCCACTCCAGCCATGGATTTTAGGGGCAGGAGGTTACCGGGGGCAATGGGGCATTCTTGCCACCACCCCATGGTTTCCACCATCGCTTCCTCCCCTTTGTCACTTCTCCATCTCCCAGGGCTGCTGTCCTCCATGAGGGGCTGGACTCTGAGGAGATCTGGCTGCAATTTGGGGAGGGGGCAGAATTCCCCACCAGGGGGAGGACGGCTGAGCTTGCGGCTGAACCAGGGCTCGGGAGGGTGGGCTCGATTCCCAACTACGCTGGGGCCACTTTTATCGGCAAGACTCAAAATCAAATGTGGACGGATGCAAGAGAAGGAACATTTGGCTGGTCAAACTAGTGTAGACTGGGCCTTGTACTGAAATAAGGTCTTCTGTGTTGCCTTGTGCTCTGGTTTAGCTAGGTCACGCCATAAATTAAACCAGGACAATTTCTCTGGGTAGACTCAACTTCACTTACCAGGCAAAACTGATGAAAACCAGATTGAAACTGATGGAAAGCATCCACACACAAAGGGTGAGTCCACCCTGGGAGAAAAAGTGGGGATCTTACCGCTGGGGAAATTAAGGTGAGGTAATTTCCTAATGTGGACCCCGCACTTTGTGGGGTTTGGGATCATTAGGGCAACTTCCTGGACAAACCATATTAAATGACGTTAAAGGGGGGTACATGATAGAGGTCTATAAAATCATGACTGGTGTGGAGAAAATAAGGAAGTGTCATTTACTCCTTCTCATAACACAAGAACTAGGAGTCACCAAATGAAATGAATAGGCAGCAGTTTTGAAACCAACGGAAGGAAGTATTTCTTCACACAATGCACAGTCAACCTGTGGAACTCTTTGCCGGAGGATGTTGTGAAGGCCAAGACCATAACAGGGTTAAAAAAAGAACTGGATAAGTTCATGGAAGATAGTTCCATCAATAGCTGTTAGTCAAGATGGACAGAGATGGTGTCCCTAGCTTCTGTTTGCCAGAAGCTGGGGTTGGGTGGCAGGGGAGGAATCACTTGATGATGCCCTGTTCTGTTCATTCCCTCTGAGGCACCTGGTATGGCCACTGTTGGAAGACAGGATGCTGGGCTACATGGACTTTTGGTCTGATGGCCTTTGGTCTTATGTTACGTTCTTACCGAGTTACATATTTTAGGGGTTCGTTAGATTAAAAATGCAAATGTGTACGGTGGGAGCGAACGGAACATCTTTGGGAGGAACATGAGATTCGTGCAGTCTCTGGGAAGCATTGTGAGCTTCAAGTGACGATGCGGTAGAGAGGAATGCTCTTCTGGGACAATACCTGTGAAGGGGAAATTGGTGGCAGGAGGGGATTGCAAATCTCTGTTTAAGGACTCAGCCCGTGAAGCGTTGCCGGGGGTGGGGTGGGACATTGTTTGTCTGCTGATCCCCTGTGATGTGAGGATAGTTCAAAGCCAAACAGTGGAAAGGCATAACTGATGAGGGGGCTTATTTCGAGTGGAAGCCATGATCACCGGCCAGAGCTGTTGGTGGTGTCAGGGCGGGAGGGTTGGAGGGAAATCTCTGGTAAGGCTATTAGAATGTGTGTGGGTCCATTGATGGGTTTTAATACGTTTTCTTCATAACGCTTTTACCTTGGGAATCAATGTGCTTGCTTAGAAAAGGCTGGGCGGTAGCATCACTAGGGCAATTGCACTGGTTATGCTCTGAGCAGACCAGTAAAGCAGGTGGGCCTGGGGAACTCACAGGTAAGGCAGGGCACTGTGCAGCTGGAAAAGATGATGGTGAAGAGGGAGAGAAACGCGGGTCTCTGCCCAGGAGAGGTGATGGCTGGGAAGCTGGGGGGTCTAGAGTGGGGGATGCGCTTGCTGGAGGGGGAGTACAGGTGCAGTCACCCTGAACTGTGACTGTTTACACTCATGTTAGCGGGGCAGGGTAATGAGGGGAACGGGGTTTTTCTGGACTTGCTGACTCATGCTTACACATTAGGAAGGTATGCCACATTAGCCATGATGCAGTCACCAGAAGCATGCACCTTTTTGCCACGTGAAGCCACCTGTTTAGCTCATCCGATGCAACCTCCCATCTTGAGCTAAACTGGCCTCGCCAGAGCAGGAGGATGGGGGTGCGGGGTGCTAGTGTGGGTCAGTTCCCTGCCATGCTGCAGATTTCCTGGGTAAGTCACTTAGCCCATCTGTGCGTCAGTTTCCCCATCTGCGCAAGGGGGATAATAGCAGGACCCTACCTCACAAGCGTATTGGTGAGGCGAAACACACCACAGATTGTAAGGTGCTATGATACCCTGGAGAACCAGGCAAGAGTCTAAGGTATCCAGCTGGTTAGAGCTTCTGTCCCCTCAGTTGACATAAGAGTTTGCACCAGTTCACTAAAATGGTTTTATAATACCAATTAGATCGGTGCCTATTTCTCGGGCAGAAAGGAGGGCTTTGAATGGCACGAATCCCCTGTCGAGCCACAGAAAGGAAAAATCAGCAAATAGCTTTTTTTTTTCAAGACAGAGCCAACTGTTTACTCTGGCAAAACAGCCCATAGCCCTCTTATCTGAGTGCACGGCTGGTGAACAATTTTCCAATCTCTCTCTGATCAAGGCCATTGTTAGCCGCTTTTATCAAGGAGATGCCTCATTAAACCTCATAAGCTCTAAAATATTTAAGTGGCGTCAACTGGAAACTCAGGCCCTGAGTACACAGGGTAAACGAATGGGCTTGGGAGCAAGTGCGTGGTGTGGGGGTGAACCAGAGATTCGGGCCCGGTTCCTGAGCTGATCCTCATGCTGCTTGTAGCCCCCGTGGCTTCAGTGGAGTTCATCCGGATTTACACTGGCCTGGATGAGCTCAGTATCGGGCAGCTGTTGTTCCTTTCCTCCTGCCAGATCTTTTCAGTTCTGAAAAACCTCCAGTGATTGAGTTCTTAATGCCTCTCGTTACTAAATAAATACGTACTTAATAAAAATAATATACACTGGAGTGGGGGACAGTTCCAAAGGGTGTTTAAAGATAACTGTTGTGGTTGCTGTTTGTACTGCGCTAGCCCCTAGGGGTGCCAGATTGGGGGTCGAGGCCCCATTGTGCTAGGCCCCGTACAAACACATAATGAAAAGATGATCCCATTTTGATGGAGCGACACTTGTTTACACCCGCTGGGGATCTGACCCCACTGACAGCTGCTGCGCATCTGGCTTGTAATGTAACACCCCCAGAAAGGAGGTCAAGGACAGGGGTTCTCAAACTTTTTTTTGCTGGGATCCCCTTTGAAAATATTTCAGGCTGTGATGACCCCCCTCTCCATACCATGTCACCCTTACTTCTGCGCTGCTGCTCGTGGCAGCGCTGCCTTCAGAGCCAGAGGCCACCACTCTTGCAACCCCCCACAGTAGTCTTGTGATGCCCTTTTGGGTCAGGACCCCCCGTTTGAGAATCGCTGGTCTGGACATCCCAAACGCTTGTGGCTGTTAAGGGGATTGGTTGAAGTGCCACATATCCCACTGCCAGCACTTACTCCTGCATGTATTTTTTTCCCCATGAAAAACAACCGTAAGGTTGCAAACCAGATAAGCCGCGGCTCCCACAGCTGGGTGTTTTCCCACAACCTCAGCAACAGAGATGAATAAAAGAAGGAATCTGCAATCTCTTTCCCCGCCTCCCTCTTTTAGATATATCCGTATCATAGAGACTCCATAGTTCAGGTTGAGCTTTCAGAAATGTCTATTTTCACAGCTTTAAATCTTTATGTTGTAGCGATCTCACTGAAATGGTAAAAAACTCACACAAACACATTCTGTCAAAGGCAGAGAACTGGGGAAATGGCAGGCTGGAAGGAATCTAGTCCAGGCGCCTGCACTGGGGCTGGACCAAGTTGAGCGCAGTTTGAACGCACATGGGGGCTTGATGAAAAACAAACGATACAGAGAGAATAATAAAGGTTTGTTTTGGCCGTTTGAAATGAAATGCTTTTTATTTAAAATGACACGGAAACCTTTTTGTTTGGTAAGTGTTTCGTTTAGAAATTTTAGCTAACTTACAAATGGCGGGGGGGAGGACACCCAAAATGAAAACCTGAAAAATGAGTTTCAGGTTGAACAACGATGAGGCTTTTGTTGTTTATTTCAGTGACAAAGATGGGGAAAATATCAGTTTCAGTGCAACATGAACTGATTTTTCCCCCAGATGTTTTGGTTTGGCCCCTACTTCACTCATGCTACCACCAGCCCTACAACTCCAAAAATCAGGAGTCAGAGACCAAAAAAAAATCAAAAAAAAAATCAAGAAATGTTTTTTCAAAGACTAGATTGTGGTGCTCCGGCCTGCCAGCCCATCGCTGGACCCCCTCCCGACCCCGGTGCTGCCAACTCCCAGAAGCGCAGCGAGGGATGCCAGCCTGGCCTCACTGCAGGGTTAGCTGCCTGATGGCAGGGAGCTTCCAGCTTCTCCCCACAGCCCCAAATTCCAATGAATGAGTTCTGTGTCATCGTCCTCCCAGCCCAGAAATTAATTACATCCCCCCAAAGCCCCACATCAATTCTCTCCCCCCTATGCACACACATCCTGCACAGCTGCTTTTCCTGCAGCTCATGGGGTTATTCAACCCGCACCTTAGGCTTGGCGTTGCAAGGAAAGAGAGGGGAGCAAAACTGCCCTGAGCAGCTGGACTCTTCCAAAACCCCTCTTGGCTCCTTCTGGGGGGAAGAGAAGAACTATGCCTGCCTCATGCAACCTCTAGCTCCCTCTTCTGACCCCCAGCCCAAGCCCAACCCCCTGTGCTGCCCCCCAGCCTCTGCCTCACCCCATCTCCTGCCACCCAGTCCAGTCCCCAGTCTCCCTCCTCCCCCCCACATCTCCCCACAGCGCGATCCGCGTCTCGTGTGTGCTCGACACACATAG